>NC_059109.1:6867500-6952500 GCF_020740685.1 Jaculus jaculus
AAATTAAAGCAATGAGGAGCTGGAGAGATGGCTTAGTGGTTAAGGTGCTTGTCTACAAAGCCCAAGAACACAAATTTGACTCTCTAGGACCCATATAAGACAGATGCACAAGCTGGCACATGAATCTGGAATTCATTTGCAGTGGCTAGAGGTCCTGGCGTGCCCATTCCCTCTCTCTCTCTCTCTCCCCCTCTCTCTCCCTTTCTCTCTCAAATAAAAAAAAATAATAATAATATTTTTTTAAAAAAAGAAAGAGTAGCCAGGTATGGTAGCACACTCCTTTAATCCCAGCACTTGGGAGGCAGAGGCAGGAGGATCACCATGAGTTCAAGGCCACCGTGAGACTACATAGTGAATTCCAGGTCAGCCTGGACTACAGTGAAACCCTACCTCAAAAAAAAAAAAAAGAAGAAGAAGAAGAAGAAGAGAAAGAGTGCCAGGCATGGTGGTGCATGCCTTTAATCCCAGCACTTGGGACAGAGATAGTAGGATCGCTGTGAGTTCAAGGCCACCCTGAGAGTACATAGTGAATTCCAGGTCAGCCTGAGCTAGAGTGAGACCCTTACATGGAAAAACCAAAAAAAGAAAGAAAGAAAAGAGGGACAGAGAGATGGCTTAGCAATTAAGATGCTTGCTTGTGAAGTCTAAGGACTCAGGTTCAATCTCTCTCCAGATCCCACATAAGCCAGACACACAAAGGTGACACAAGTGCTAGCTCATACACGTGCACTAGGTGAAGCAAGTGTCTTGAGTTCGACTGCAGTGGCTAAGGCCCTGATATGCCAATTTCTCTCTCTCTCTCTCCTAAAAAAAGAAAAAGAAAAAGAAAAAAGAGCCAGGCATGGTGGCACACACCTTTAATCCCAACATTTGTGGGCAGAGGTAGGAGGATCAACGTGAGTTCAAGGCTACCTTGAGACTACATAGTGAATTCCAGGTCAGGTTGAGCTAGAGTGAAACCCTACCTTGAAAAAACAAAAGAAAGAAAGAAAAGGGGGAAGGAAAGGAGGGAGAGAGGGGACTGTGAGAGAGAAGGGAGGTAACTAAAGGGAACGGGAAGGGCAGTGGAATGTGTGAAGGCAGAAGGGAACAGCACCAGGAGGAGGATGGGGAGGACGGGGGGGGGGGGAGGGGGGAGGAAGGTGGATCAGAACAAAGATGATGATGTGTGTATGAAAAAGCCACAGTGAAGCCTTTGTTCTATAGCCATCTAAAACAGTAATAAGAAAAAAGCATTTCATTCACTTTATGAATTTTTTAAAGTTGATTTTCATTACCTAAATGGAGGGTATACAAAAGCGAAACAAAACAGGAATTAGTGCTTGTGTTCATACAAGCAAAACATTTGCTGAGAGCTTGCTGTGAGTCAGACACAACCAAAAGGTAGGACGCCATCAGGAACTTAACTGGGCTGTGCTCTCCAGATCACCTCCCATGAGATGCTGAAAACACTGCAGGAATTTCACTCAAATTATAAAGGTTCAATCTACAGTGAGGAGATAAAATATATTTACTCCATAACTTCACAGTTTACTGCATTTCTCATTCCTTTCTCCAAGAATACAGATTGTTAGGAACGTTTTTGCAGCTGAGTCTGTAGTGGTAAAACAAACTTCAGTGGCTGTAAAAAGGGATGTGCTGAATGCTACTCGGTCTCTTTAATAGTCCTGGATCCAGGGACTCACCAGGAGGACGGACACAGCTAACCCACAGTTACCACTCTCAGCTAGGGTTCAGTTTGGCATAATTTCACAAATCAAACCACAGAGAGAAAGTTGTTCATGGGCAAACACTGTGGAAAAGCAGGCACAAGCTTCCCAGGGACCTCTCCCAGCAGAGCCACAAATGTGACTCCCCCAACACCTGGGACAACACCGATGGAATGTTTTCACCCAGAAGGCTTTCAGAGACCCAATCCCCGCAGTGCTTAATGCGGGCTTCCCACACAGGCAAGCCTGCCTGCGATGGACTCCGAAGCAGAGTGCACAGTGGCCCTGCTTCCGTCTGGCACGGCGCTCTCAGCGGTCAGCCCCACGCCCGTGCTGCGAGTGGCACACAAGGACCAGCTCTGTAAGCAGATCTGCTCAAAACAGCACTCAGAACTGTTCTGCCCATTTTTTCCTGCTGTGCTCCAGAAATAACAAGAGGATCTAATAATATGAGCAGATGTGCTGAAAGCAAAATCAGTTACCTACTTGATATGACTGTCCAAAATTGTTTCACTCCAAAGCTAGAGAAGATGCTGAAAATTATGATAATAACCTATTCGACTCAAATGTATTCCCAACCCCTAACTTCCCAATATGTCAGATCCAACCAGAATTACGGTCAAGGCTCTGAAATTTTAAGGATCAAAGCATTCTAATGCATTTACAGTATTCTTATGCATACTTCATCTTAGTAAATCATTATCATCTTGGCATTAAGATGTTACCAGAGAGCTGGAGAAATGGCTTAGCGGTTAAGGCGCTTGTCTGTGAAGCCTAAGGACCCCAGTTGGATTCTCCAGGTCCCACCTGAGCCCGATGCACATGGTTGCACATGCATCTGGAGTTCATTTGCAGTGGCTAGAGGCCCTGGTGCACCCATTCTCACTCTCTTTCTCTCCCCTCCCCACCCACCGTCTCTAATAAATAAATTTTTTTAAAAATGATGTTGCCGGGCGTGGTGGCGCATGCCTTTAATCCCAGCACTTGGGAGGCAGAGGTAGGAGGATTGCTGTGAGTTCAAGGCCACCCTGAGACTCCATAGTGAATTCCAGGTCAGCCTGGGTTAGAGTGAGACCCTACCTTGAAAAACCAAAAAAAAAAAAAAAAAAAAAAAAATGTTACCAGACCCGTAAATAACAGTAATGAAAAGCCCTTACATAAACTACTGGGAAACAATTAAGCAAAAGGATTCATAAAAAATGGTTGGAGTCCAACACCAACAAGTAAACAAAGAAAGTCAACACATTAAAAAGATAAAAAGAATTAACATCGCTGGGCGTGGTGGTGCACACCTTTAATCCCAGCACTCGGGAGGCAGAGGTAGGAGGATTGCAGTGAGTTCGAGGCCACCCTGAGACTACATAGTGAATTCCAGGTCAGCCTGGGCTAGAGTGAGACAACTACCTCGAAAAACCAGAAAAGAAAAAAAAAAAAAGAAGAAAAAAAAGACTCAGTAAAAGCTAAAATATTTTTGATACATTGATTACCAGCTTTATAAAAAGTTTTAATTGATTAAGGGCTGGAAAGATGGCTTAGCGGTTAAGATGCTTGCCTGCAAAGCCTAAGAATGCTTGTGTAACTCTCCAGATTCCACGTAGCCAGATGCAAAAGTGATGCAAGCGTCGTGCACTGTCACACATGCACACAAGGGGGCGCATATGTCTGGAGTTCGTTCACAGCGACTGAAAGGCCCTGCTGTGCCCATTCTCTCTCTCTGCCTCTTTCTCCCCTCCCTCTCTCTTTCTCCCTCTCCCCCCCCCTCAAGAATATACTCTAGGGCTGGAGAGATGGCTTAGCAGTTAAGCACTTGCCTAAGGACCCCGGTTCGAGGCTGATTCCCCAGGACCAACGTAAGCCATCGATATACAAGGGGGCGCACATCTCTGGAGTTCATTTGCAGTGGCTGGAGGCCCTGGCGCGCCCATTCTCTCTCTTTATCTGCCTCTTTCTCTGTCTGTCGCTCTCAAATAAATAAAAAAAATTAAATTAAATTTTAAAAACTTAAAAAAAGAATATACAATAAAGTGAGTTGTTTAAAGCTTTAACTGATTAGGAAGACAAGGCTATTTGGTATGCACACATCCACAGCCTCACTGGAGTGAGCACCTGGATAACAGAGCACGAGCAGTGTTCAGAGACCCATGAGACGAGACGATGGCATCTGTTCTACCACTATGAGTGACTTGCAGCACCAAAAAAAAAAAATGCAACTGAAAAAGCAAATTAAATGGATTAGGAAGCAGGAAAATAACCATCACTTGTGGAGAACAACTGCCCACATGAAAAATCCATGAGAATACTAAAAAAAATTAGGGAGGTTCACTCAGGTGTCCATATAAAACAATTATATGAAAAGCTACAGCATTCTGTGCCAAAAACAACTAGCCAGATATTATGAGAGAAAAGATCTGAAATTTTTTAGCAGCTTTTTTGTTGAAGCAAGCCCAACATACTGGCCCTTTTTTTTTTTAATGTGAGAGGAGGGGGGGAGGGAGGGAGAGAATTTACACACTAGGACTTCCAGCCACTGCAATCAAACTCCATACATGTGTGCCCCCTTGGGTGCATATGCAACACTGCACACTTGCGTCACTGTGAGTCTGGATTACATAGAACCTGGAGAGTCGAACCTAAGTCCTTAGCTTAGTGGTTAAAGTGCTTGCCTGCAAAGCCTATCTCTCCAGTCCAAGATTTGAGATTTTTAATTCCAAAATACATGAACTATCTAGGTAAAACTCAAAAGAAATGTACAGAGAATTCTAAACACCACAGGAGGATTGAAGAAAAATAAACAGAGACAATATCACTTAGGGGGAAAGCATTTATTCCTAAATCACTATATGAACATAAACATGTTTATATTATATTTTTTATTGTGAACCGAACGTGCTATTGTAATAGAAACTTCAGAAGGTGAAATCCAACAAAACATTTTTGGTAGGATAAAAGTTGGTAAAATATTTTGTCAAATAGATATACACACTTGAAAATTAAGAGTGTATATTTTATATTTATCTAGAGGTCTTTTTGCTTGTCTTGGGTGGTAGAGATTAAACCCAGAACCCCATTCTGCTAGGCAAGTGCTCTATCCCTAGGCCTTATTCGGAAGTATGCCAAGCTGAGAAACCTAATTCTAATTAACCCAGGAATTTTAAATCTCTCCGGCCCCTTGTGTACTTTTTTTAGCAGCAAAAACTGGAAAAGCTTAAATGTAGAAGAAACTGACCAGATCTGGAGAGATGGCTTAGTGGTTAAGCACTTGCCTGTGAAGCCTAAGGACCCCGGTTCGAGGCTTGGCTCCCCAGGACCCACGTTAGCCAGATGCACAAGGGGGCGCACGCGTCTGGAGTTTGTTTGCAGTGGCTGGAGGCCCTGGCGTGCCCATTCTCTCCCCCCCCCCCCGTTGCTCTCAAATCAATAAAAATAAAATATTTAAAAAAAGAAACTGACCAAATAGTGGTACGTCAGTATCAATAATAACATTATTTAATATTACAAATGATTTAAAGGAAATTAGATACTAAAAACACTGAAAAAAATCTTATATATTTATATGCAAAAAACGCATGCTACAAAACAGTACTACAGAAAAATCATTTGAGGGCTGGAGAGATGGCTTAGCCATTATGGGCTTGCCTGTGAAGCCTAAGGAACCTGGTTCGAGGCTTGATTCCCCAGGACCCATGTAAGCCAGATGCACAAGGGGGCGCACGCGTCTAGAGTTCGTTTGCAGCGGCTGGAGGCCCTGGCGCGCCCATTGTCTCTCTGTCTCTCTCTCTGCCTCTTTCTCCCTGTCTGTCTGCCTATTGCTGTCAAATAAATAAATAAATAAATAAACAAACAAAATTTTAAAAAAAATTTTTTAAATAAAATCATTAACTTTAAGGGCTGGAGAGATGGCTTAGCTTAAGATGCTTGCCTGCAAAGCCTAAGGACCAGGTTCAAGTACCCAGTACCAACATAAGCCAGATGCACAAGGTGGTGCACGTGTCTGAAGTTTGTTTGCAGTGGCTGGAGGCCCTGGAGTACCCATTCTCTCTCTACCTGCCTCTCTCTCTCTTTCTCTGTCTCAAATAAATAAATAAATACAATATTTTTAAAAGAAAATCACTTAAGCAAGTAAAATATAAACACTAAAAAATAGGATTATAAAGCAAATTGTTAACTAGAATTGATCCAATAGATTTTTTTATATTGCCATAATGTTTAGACATTTTAAAATGAGTATGTCTTATATGTAATAGTCATTTTTACTTATACTCAGAATTAAGTAAGTTTGGCTGTTGACTGGAAGAATTAATGGGCTGGTATACAGGAGAACAAGTGTTTAAATTCAGCACAACTAGTAATATCTGATTTATTCTAATGCAGCCAGAAGGGCAAACAAAGGGACTATATATTAGCTTTATAGATAAAATAAGTCAGCACTCATACAATCCCAACTTGTGGGAGGTAGACATAGGAGGGTTAGGAGTTCAAGGTCATCCTCAGCTACATAGCAAGTTTAAGGCCAGACTGAACTACATGAGATTATCTTAAAACAAAAATAAATAATATATAAAACAAACAAAAAATTTTAGAGAAGAATTTTGAGATATACATTAACAATAAAACACATTTAAAAGGTTTATAAAACTCAAACAAGTGGGACTGGACAGATGGCTTAGTGGTTATGGCACTTGCCTGCAAAGCCAAATGACACAGGTTTGATTCCCCAGCAACCATGTAAAGCCAGCTGTCCAAGGTGGTACATGTATCTGGAGTTGATTTGCATGCCTATTCTTTCTCTCTGCGTTTTTCTCTCTAATTAAAAAAAAAAAAAAAAACTAAAACAAGTGTATCAAGACACTTGGGTAGCATGACCTTTAGACAGGTATATCTGACACATGAATATCATGGCCTTCTGGAACACTCTAATACATCCCAGCCTGAGAACGTCACCTAAGAGACTAACCCTTTCCAGACTTAAGGCAGATTTTCTCAGGTGTAACATGTTGTGAGACTTTTATAGTACTGGAATCTACACCTGCTGATTTCCACAAAACAAGACAGAGGGCACAAGGATTTAGTTTAAAAGAGGAAAGAAATGTCTCACTCACGAAGTGGTACCTTTTCTAGTACCACATACAATCATTAGCTGGAGGTACTGGGACCTCATGGATTTACTCAGTAAGGATAGTAAAGACATTATACTATTGTTCTTGGTTAGCTGGCTTTCATTACTTCAAATGCATCAATAATCCAAAACTGACTAAATCAGCAGTGCTAAAGTAAGGAGGGTGATTGCCTGTTTATTATGCAATAAGGAAACCATACCCATTTGTTCTAACTGAAATAATAAACAATGTCCATCAACAAAATGAGAACACCATATGTAACTCATAACACCGTGATGCTATAATCACCTCCTGCGGAAGAAAAACGTAGAAGTTGACCTAAATATCAATTCCTTCACTCAAAGCTCACTTTCAGCAGAGCTGTTTACAAACTTTAATTTAACAAGGGCTAACTACATTTTTCAGGCTTAAAGGTTATTCTCCAGGGTCTAAGGCGGAAATAGTCAAAGGACAAAGTTCCACAAGGTGGAGACATCAACGAGTCCTTGAACACTGCGTGACTCTCTCCTGGGAAGCCCTCCCCACCCTGCATATTTCCTGACTGAAAGGCCTTTATGGGGGAAAAGACCTTCTGCTCTTTAATTGCAAATATAAATGATTTTTCTCTTGGGAAAGAGATGGCATTTACAAGCATATGGTTTAGCAATTTCTTTCTGCTCTTTGTACCCATGTGGTATGTAATTTGAAGTAGTAATCCTTAAACTTTAAATTAATACTGCTTGGGGAACTAAGTGATGTCCTGTCTGCATCTTAAACAGTCAAAATTTTTTAAAAAAAAGAGCACATTCTACTTTCTCACAGGAAGGATACTTCACTGCTCTGGATATAAATACTCCATTTGTCACCCAAAAGTCTAAGTAAAGAGGTGAAGACTGACCATCCTGGGAGGCGTAACCTTGAATCTGATAATCCTTAAGCCTAATTCTATGTGGGAACAGAAGAGCATTTTGCCAGGCATTGAGGTACCAAGGCAGGAAATATGAGTGGGGAGTCATGTGACAGGAGACTGAATGTCACATCCAAAAGTGTGTCATTTTACAATTTTATGTTTATAAGTAAATGTCCACAGAGATATTTCAGCTTTAATGCTGAAGTTGTATCTTAGTAAAAATAATGGACAAGATTATTTTATTGAGAACATATATAACTCCATTTACCAATGACCACACTGATTCTCCATTTTTTGCCAAAGGGCAAACTAGTTACTGAAATGTGTACGTAATTCATTCAATAAAAGACTTAGTGAGCTCTCTTTACAGTACAGGCCCAGTGCTGTGATTAACATGCCTTTCTCACATGATTAACAAAACCTCTGCCTTTAAGGCACTGTCTACTGATGTCAACTCTAAAACTAGGGGGTCACAATTATTTGATATTTTTCAGGAATCTAAATGCTTCCATAAACACCATACTAGAGAACACCTACAAAAATGTCAAACTAGTACATAAACAAGAATTCAGAGAAATTTTGCTATACTCTTATATCAGAATAAAAACTAGTATTTTAAGAAGGGCTACAGATGCTCCAAAACAAAAGTGCTGGGTTTCTGGGGTGGGGAGGGCAGGACAGCAACAATACAAACCTTAGGATGTTGGCGGGGGGGGGGTAACACTTCCACTGATATTTATTTTTAACCTAGGAAATGATAATAATTAAACTTCACAAATATTTAATATGACCATGGACATTATCTCCTTCTCTTAATTGGCATGGATTAAAAAGATTGCTATCAGAAAAGCTGGGTGTGGTGGCATCCATCTTTCCACACCCAGATAAAGCAAGAGGATCACTGTGAGTTCAAGGCCAGCCTGGACTACAGAGTGAGACCCTGCCTTAAAACCACCACCACAAACAGCATTCCTGTGGGGAAACCACTGACTAAAGAGAGTAAACAGTGCCAGCACAAGCAAATAATCATAAAACGGACAATATGATAATTCTACTCCCAATAATCAGGTGTTATGAGGTGACCTCAAAATGTGATATAATCAAGATCATCTGAAATATAAACTAGGGGCTGGAGAGATGGATCAGAGGTTAAAGGCACTTGCTTGAAATATAAACTATAGTTAACAATGGGCCATTGGAAAATAGTAAGATATTTGTTGATGGCTGGGGAGATGGCTCATCATTTAAAGGTGCTTGCTTGTAAAGTCTACCAGCCTGGGTTAACTTTCCCAGTATCCATGGTAAATTCAGATGCACAACGTGGCAAATGCATCTGGAGTTTGTTTGCAGCGGCAAGAGACCCTGGCATGCCAACATTTTGCCTGTCTCTCAAATGAATAATAAAAATATTTGTTAAATAAATATTTGTTGAATGTTTCAACCTCAAAAAAGCTAAAACAAAATTATAATCTAACAACTTAACCATCTTTTATCAGGAACTTAGAAAATATGTGTCACTCAATAAAAATGGGCAAGGAGCTGAGAGTGGTGGCATACACTTTTAATTCCACCACTGTAGAGGTAGGATCCATGTGAGTTTGAGGCCAGCCTGGGACTAGTGAGTTCCAGGTCAGCTTGGGCTACAGCGAGACCCCAAAACAAAAACAAAAAAATAGAATGGGTAAGGGCTGGGGTACTTCACTGCCTGGCAATGGAGAACCTAGCTGATACCAAAACAAATAAAAGAGTTGCTGTTGCTTGGGTGGGCACAAAGGTACCCAATGTGTACTCATATAGCTACATGCAAGGCTAAGACAGATGGATCATCTGAGCCCAGAGTTCTAGGCCAGCATAGTGAGATTCCATCTCAGGAGAAGAAAGAGAGAAAAAGGAGAGAGAGAAGACGCGGTGGGGGGGGGGGGACTCAAAGGGCAATGTGAAGGGGAAGAGCGGGTCGGAAAGGAGGAAGGAAAGGGGCACAGGAGGATGTGCACTATTCACACTTATTACTTACGCCAATGCTGGTGGGTCTAAGGACTCTCACCTATCCCCATACTCATATTCTAAGAGCCACCTTCCCCCCGGTGCTGAGGGTTCACACATGGTGAGAATGACTCTTCTACTGAGTGGCACCCTAGTCCTAAGTGAGTGCTTTATAATTTCCCACTTCATAGACATGAAACTAAGATACAGACAAGACTAGGTGATTCCCAAGGACACAGCCAGTAATTAGCAGACTAAAGCCAGTATCTGTCAAGTACTGAACTCAAAAGATCTATGCTGTGGTGACATGAAAGAAAACAAAAACGCTTGCCAGAGTGAACTACAAAGAAAAACAAGAACACAAACAGAAAGTTCAATTCAACATACAATGGTGATTATGAGTCTTTCCAATATATGGAAAATAATTCTAACATATGCATGTTGATGTGTGGGACAGGAGCTATACAATGTTGCTAGACTGCACAGTGGCCAGACTTGGAACAGCTGCCAGACTCCATCAGAAACCCCAGACAGGCTAATGTAGGCTTATGAAAGCCACATTTTCATACCCTTAATACTCACCGACTGATTCTAGTCAGCTGGCAAAGGAGCACATATAAACAAAAAGCTATGACACTGCTACTAGTTGCCAATATTTTATTTTTATTTTGAGAGAGGGGCAGAGAGAGAGAGACAGAGAGAAAATGGGCACGCCAGAACCTTCAGCCTGCTGCGAACAAACTCCACTTGTACGTGCCTCTTGTGTGCATGTGAGACACTGTGTGCTTATATCACTGTGTCTGGCTATGTGGGGCCTGGAGATCTAAACATGAGTTCTTAGGCTTATCAGGCAAGCACTTTAACCACAAAGCCATCTCTCCAGCCTGCCAATTTTTTTTTTAATATTTACTTTTTATTTATTTGAGAGAGAGACCAAGAATGGGCATGCCAGGACCTTCAGCTGCTATACACCAATTTCAGATGCATGCGCCACCTTGGGCAACTGGCTTACATGGGTCCTGGGAAATTGAAGCTGGGTGCTTTGGCTTTGCAGGCAGATGCTTTAACCACTAAGCCATCTCTCCAGCTTCCACCAATTTTTTTAAATCAAGGGCTTCGGCACATCTTTTGAAGTGTTCTTCTAGACTAGGCAATGAAAACTAATTCTGTGGTGGCTGAGTGACGCTATTTTGTTATTCAATTATAAAATACCCAAGACCCTAAGGCCAAAAAAAAAAAAAAAGCCCAATTTAATTTTTATTTTGCAGTAGTATTGTTATTTCCCATTCAGCTCAAGCCTTCTATGCAATCTCTGGGTCCAATTTCTAATTCAAACAACCAAACACCTGAAAAAAAAATTCACTTAGGGTATCCTTGAATAAAGTAAGTACCAAATCACTCCATGAGCAACATTCTATTAGGTTTAATTTCCCCAAAATACAAAGACTTACTCCTCCCACTTCCCTACAAAAATACCTTCTTTGCTGCTTTAGAAAATAGGTAGGTGTAAAATGTTCCAGATTTTCTTAGCCAAGTGCTAAACGTCTACCCAAGATCCGCCGTGCCCAGCCATCAACCTTTCCTCGGGCTCTCGGCCCCTGCTTGCTCCTCCTGGGACTTTCTGTAAGTAATCCCCCCATAAGAGGATGGCTTTGGAAAGAAAAGTCGCAGAGCACAACTTTAGGAGCTGGCAATACTCATATACGCAGGTATAGCCATCTTCTTTTGGTTTCTTGCTCTCAGTAGTTCCAAGCCTAACGAAAACCCTGCAAGCTCACTGCTGAGAGCAGCAAAATGCACGCGCCTAAACCCCAGAACAATGGGCAAGGGATGATGGGCACTGAAGTTATTAGCACTAAAACTATCTAAAATACAGGACACATCCTTTCTACTTAATTTCTTCAGTGGCAACCTATGGACTTCTAATATTCTTGCCTGGATGGACTTTAAATTATATGATTTTTCCTAATTAATAAGGGTTATTATAGCATGAACTCCCAGTAAAGCCAGGGCATCACTGATTACAGCAATTTAATTTCTTTGTGGCAAAAGCTCCTGTGAACATGTGCATCACTGTCAGTGCAAAGGAAACTGGCTTTTCATTTGTACACTGTTAGAAAAAGTTCTGCTGTGTACACACACTCTGCCTGCACTTTGACCGTGATAAAGTGTTCCGCTGTGAACTTTCACTGCACGGATTCTTATAAAATGCTCTTCTGTGCAGTTTCACTGTATTTTGTTCAATTCCAGTATCTTGATCTTCTGTAAAATTCCAAAATAAAAAAAAGATCAATTGAGAAATTAAGTCCAACCTAAAATCCTGATTTATAAGCTTATTTGTACTACTCTAGGACAGACTCTAAAGGGAATGTTCACTAATTATCCTTATCTTTTTGGTCTCCCCCCCCCCATATAATCATACCCTCTTTAGTTTTATAGGCCATCTTTATTCTAAATTGAACATAACATTTTGTATTATGAAAAAATCCATAAAACTTAGAGAAAATTATGTGTTTAAAGCATACTGCTCCTGACTAAATTGACAAAGATCCTCCTATACAGAGCTAGTATGTATGTAAGAAACCCCACATCCACAACGTGCATGTAAGAACATGACAAGATCCCCCCACATCCACATCCACAACGTGCGTGTGAGAACATGACAAGATCCCCCGATATACGCATCCATAACATGCGTGTAAGAACATGACAAGATCCCCCACATCCACATCCACAATTTGCATGTGAGAACATGACAAGATCCCCCCACATACACATCTACAACGTGCATGTAAGAACATGACAAGATCCCCCACATCCACATCCACAAAGTGCGTGTGAGAACATGACAAGATCCCCCGACATACACATCCACAACGTGCATGTGAGAACATGACAAGATCCCCCGCATCCACATCCACAACGTGCGTGTGAGAACATGACAAGATCCCCCAAATCCACATCCACAACGTGCGTGTGAGAACATGACAAGATCCCCCAAATCCACATCCACAACGTGCGTGTGAGAACATGACAAGATCCCCCAAATCCACATCCACAACGTGCGTGTGAGAACATGACAAGATCCCCCAAATCCACATCCACAACGTGCGTGTGAGAACATGACAAGATCCCCCAAATCCACATCCACAACGTGCGTGTGAGAACATGACAAGATCTCTCACATCCACATCCACAACGTGCGTGTGAGAACATGACAAGACCCCCCCACATCAACATCCGCGGTGTGTGTGTGAGAACATGACAAGATCCTCACATCCACATCCACGGTGTGCATGTAAGAACAAACAGGAACATGTCAACTTTAATTCTGGAAACAGAAAATCCTAGACAAAAAGAGTTTAAATCCAAGAAATCACAGAACCCCCCAAAAAAGTAGATTTTTCCTATAAAGCTGTCTGTCTTTCATGCTGTAAAGTAGGTCTTACTCCCCAGTTTCCAGAAGCCCCAAGAATAACTAGATATGTTGCCTGCCTTTCAGCCTTCTTCTGTGTACATATATACTTCACTTACACTCTGAAAATAAAACTCATAAAAATGAAAGTAATATATTTTTACTTCTGCACTAGAACAAAAACTGTACAAAGTCTTCTGTATTCTGTGCACTCACACCCCCGGGAAACCACTGAATAATTGATGGGTTTATGATTAGGCTGCTGTTCTCAATTTTGAACAACATTCATGGTTCGAACTTAATTCACATCTAAGACTGAATTCCTTCCTTCCTTCCCTTTTATCATGACCAAAGTTTACATCAAGGCTGCTCTCTCCTTCTTCACCTAATGAAATAAGCTTGATATATGACCAGCTCAGCCACAGTGCCAATTTGGGATGTCACTGACACAAATTCTCACAGCCCATCTAAGGCAGACATGATCACCATGCCTTTTCTAAGAGAAGCCCACCTTAGAAATGACTGCACTGACACAGAAGACATGAAACTAGACTGTTTAAGCAAAGCATCTCTCAACGGTCATTTCTAAGAGGAAAGAACAGACTATTGGCACATCTGTGGATGTGACTGAGTCTCTTCATCTCACTGGAGCAGCGGCCCACTGACAAACGTCCACAGCCACATGATGGCAGCAGGAACACTAGGGTAGAACACATCTGCCATCTTCCACCTCAGAGCCGACACACAAAGACCCATGTGCCTTACTGGGCAAACAAGGTAGAACTGGCTACTGCTAAAAAATACATTCAGAAAATACTCTTTGCTGAGCCCACATCCCCGTGGACAGGTGAAGGCTTAAATAATGAAAGAATTGGCTTTTTAAGGATATTAAATAAAAGATGTTCCATGCAGACAATATGACTGGGGAAGAAGAGTTGGTGGCACTAAGAGAAAATGGGAGAGTGAAATGAAAGTTTGCTAGAAACAGATAAATACTGGTAGACACAGGCTATAAAATACATCTAAACTAAGACATCTGCAAGAGAACAAAGATTGGAAACCAGGAAGTGCTCTTGGTTCTGTTGGTATAAGACCTGGGCAAATTTGTTCAAGTTCATTAGGACTCCTGCACCTCGAGGAGATGACAGAGGTGTTGGGCTACATTCTGTGGTCCTTTAAGTTCTAAAACTCTATCTAAAACAAGTATGAACTAGGCCATGGCAGCGTATGCCATTAATTCCAGCACTTGGGAGGCTGAGGCAGGAGAATCACCAATGGTTCAAGGTCAGGCTGGGGCTATAGAGTGAGTTCCAGGTCAGCTTGCACTACAGTGAAAGCCTGCTTCAAACACCCCACCCTCCAAAAATGTAGGAAATGTTCCCATACATGGGTGAAAATACAAACGGGTTTTCTGAAGTAAATTCAGCTGATTCTACCAAAGTTTTAAATATACTTTTCCTATGGCACAACAACGTGTTTCCAGGAACATGTGAGGTTATTAATTACAGAACTGCTCATACTTTAAAAATGTTTGTAAGGGACTAGGAAGATGGCTCAGTGTATAAACTGCCTGCCACACAACTCTGAGTATGTGAGTTCAGATCCACAGACCCCACATTAAAAAAGAAAGAAACTTAGATGCGCACACACACACACACACACACACACACACACACACAGATAGGCAGATAGACAGAGAGAAAGAGAGACAAATGTTTAAAATATTGAAAGAACTACGGGCTGGAGAGATGGCTTAGCGGTTAAGTGCTTGCCTGTGAAGCCTAAGGACCCCGGTTCGAGGCTCGCTTCCCCAGGTCCCACGTTAGCCAGATGCACAAGGGGGCGCACATGTCTGGAGTTCGTTTGTTTGCAGAGGCTGGAAGCCCTGGCGTGCCCGTTCTCTCTCTCTCCCTCTATCTTTCTCTCTATGTCTGTCGCTCTCAAATAAATAAATAAAATTTTAAAATATTGAAAGAACTTAAATCTGCACTGATGTGGTAAGAAGAAAATAAGTTAGAATGTTTTCAATAATATGAATAGAATAACCGTATGTGCTTTGTTCATTTGTCAGTTGTTTTTCAGGGCTGGGATCAAACACTGGGTCTTGCACATGCTAGGCAAACACTCTATAACTGAGCCGCGCTCCAGCCCAAGAGCTGCACATTCTAACGTGACTACCAGAGTACAGTAAGCGACATCAGCAGGCCTCATTATGACAGGATCCATTTGTGTAAATATGAATGTATCCATGTGTCTATTTTGCAAACACACGGGTATACACACAGACATGTGTGTATGGATATACTTAGATGTGTGTTCAATTAGTTCAGTCTCTGCTTGGGTGCCAGGCACATACCTCTATGTACACACCCAACTAAGCACAGGCACATACTTCTGCATATACACTGAACTAAGTGCAGACATGGACACACCATAGCAATGCAGAGGAAGAGGCAGAGGAAGACAGGGAGTACACAGCAAGTTTACATATAAACTCCTGTGTTTCTGAAGTGTCTCCTATTAAAGTAAGATTGATATATCTTTTATGTAAATGACATTTCAAAAATTAAGTAGAAACAAAAAAGTAATGTTTCATCAAAAGATACAGTTTTCCAGGCATGCTGTCACACACCTTTAATCCTAGCACTTGCCATGAGTTCAAGACTACCTGAGACTACATAATTCCAGATCACCCAGGGTTAGAGCAAGACCCTACCTTGAAAAAAAAAAAAATATAGCTTAGGGCTCAAGAGATAGCTCAGTGGTTAAGGCGCCTGCTTGCAAAGCCTGACAGCCTAGGCTCAATTCCCCAGTACTCAGGTAAAGCCAGATGCACAAACTGGTGCATGCATCTGTAGTTTGCTTGCAACATTAGAGCCTGGTGCACCCAATCTTTCTTTCTCTCTCTCCCTCTTCTTCCTTCCCCCTGCTTCCTTGAAAATATTTGGAAAAAAAAAAAAAGATACTTGTACCTATAGAGAAGCAATGCAATGAGAAATGAATGCCCCTCCATGCTTACAGAATTTAGTCAACAAGAGACGCTTAAGACTTGACTAAGTATGTGTCCAAATTCATATCCTGAAGGGCAGTGATCAGCCCATTCTTACTGCTATCCCACCAGAATGTAGTAAATAAACATCAAAGTGAAGCGTAAAACATACCTGATTCCCTGTCAGCCTCAGGAATCAGTTACAAAAACATAATCTGCACCTTCATCACTTGATGGAGATCTAGGTCGATTCTATTTCCCAGCTTTTGTGAATAGAACAGCAGTGAACATGGCTGAGCACGTTTCTCTGAAGTAGAGTGTACAGTCTATATGCCCAAGAGTGGTATAGCTGGGTCATAAGGTAGTTCTGCAGTCAAATGCTCTAACACTGAGCTATACCCGCCATAAAGTATTTATATTTTTAACTTCTTAAAAAACTTGCACACCGAGTTCCATAACAGTTGCGCCAGCTTACACTACCACCAACAGTGAAGAAGGGTTCCTCTTTCCCCACACCCTCACCAGCTTTTGTTGTCGCGTAAGAGCAGGAGGATGGGGAAGAGCGCTGTGAAACACTTTCTCCTGAACTTGACAGGCTGTTACGTTCATGAATCCACAGCAACTGTAGTTTCCTGCACAAGACTGAGCAGGTCAATATTTCACCATTTCAACTTACAGCAGCACTTTACTGGTGTTTTCTCTCAGAGTCTTTGCAATTGAGGGTTTTTAATCATCAATACTATATATATTTTCAGTGAAGTGTAAGCAACCGTTGACCACAGCATACTGCTGAGTCAGCATCCCTTAGCCGCCTTCCACTGACACAAAGACGAAGGTCCAGGCTGGAATTCCCACCCTCGAGCATGCAGCTTTGTGTCTTCAGAGCGCAGACAGGCCTCTCCACTCCTTCCACTCTCTTGTGTGGGTCGGTGTAAGATAAGCCTGTGCAGCTCCTACACTGTGTTGCGACCTCGGGGAAGAAAGTGTCTAAGAGTGCAGTAGTGGCACACAGCCATGGTGGGTAACCAACTGCTACTGATTTGCTTAGCAGATCCGCTCGGTGGAATGAAACCCATACCTGGAATGGGGAAACAAGACGGAACCATATCCAAAAATTAGCCCACCCTCCAATATCAAGCTCCCACCAATAGTGGGCTACAAGAGGGCCTGCACCTACTAAATTCTCTCTAAAATAATTGGGCTGAAGAGATGGCTTAGCAGCTAAGTGCTTGCCTGTGAAGCCTAAGGGTCGGTTCGAGGCTCGATCCCCCAGGACCCACATTAGCCAGATGCACAAGGGGGCACACACGTCTAGAGTTCGTTTACAGTGGCTGGAGGCCTTGGCACGCCCATTCTCTCTTTCTCTCTCTCTCCCTCTTTCTCTGTCACCCTCAAATAAATAAATAAAAATAAAATAAAATTTTAATAATAATGGGTATCCATATATCTTACACTGACCTCACTCTTCGTTGGAGAATTTGTTTCTCTTTTTCAGATGAATGCAGAACCTGAGGAGAGAATCAGCCCATCGCATCCCACCAGGGTACCAGCAGAAGCCAGAGATTAATTTGGGAAATGAGCAAAGAGTGCTGCTTTCTTAGTGAACCTGGTAACAGCACAAGGGTGAAGGAGACAGACACAGAGAACACTCAACTCCTACCAAACCAGAGATCCAGAGACACACAGACTCCTAAGACCTTGTTACTGAAATAGACCTAAAACAAACCCAACATGGCTCAGGGAAATTCATGGAAGAGGGGTTGGAAAGACTGTTAGAGCCACAAGTTGGGTCATTATGCACAGAGACACTGTCTCTCCCCCATGACTGATGGCCACCCCGACAATGCAACACCAACAATGCTCATGGGGGAATGACAGGGAGAAGGCTAATGATGGTTCCATCATGGCTGTATACACACTATACACATAACTAAAAACATATCTAGCCGGGCATGGTGTCACACGCCTTTAATCCCAGCACTCGGGAGGCAGAGGTAGGAAGCTCAGCATGAGTTCGAGGCCACCCTGAGATTACACAGTGAATTGGACTAGAGTGAGACCCTACCTCAAAAAACCAACAAAACAAAAAAAGAAGTATCTAAGAATGGGAGTCTGGGAAGAAAACCATTCAGAAGCCCAGTTCAAGGAATATCTGCTTCTCAACAGGAGCCTATGGCTCAATATGATCAGAGTCCAGCAGAGCCACAGTGACTGTACAACAGTGGGTGGTGGCATGCATGGCTCCTCAGTGACCAATAAGAGTTCCCTACTTGTCACCTATGTGTTAAAGCAAAAGATCACTACCATTTCTTCCCCATCTCACTCCCTCTACCATGAACAAAAGATGACATTTCCAAAGAGATATTTACAGCTCTTAGACTTGGCAAGTCCTTTCCATAGAAACAGTACTGGAACATTTGGTGGCCAGCCCACAAATGCCTACTTATTCATAGAATGCCTTAAGGGATGGAATCCTGCAGAAACTATCCATGCTGAGTAATGGTCAACTGGAAAGAAAAAAGATACCTTCCCCACTTTAGGGTGACAGAAGAGTAAACTTCACCAGCCGCATGCTCCCCTCCCAATGCCCAGTCAGTCACTGGCCAGGGGCACAGACCCAGACTCTGCCTTCTTCCCTTCCACTGGCCTCTTCTACAGGCTTTTCCATGGGGTTCCCTCTCTCTTTGACTCACTACTTGGTAGAACAATGTCTGATTTTACCAATTCTCCTGTCCCTTAAAGCTGCAATGACCACAAAGTAGAGCTTTCCCACATCTAGTTACTGAGCACGCAAAATGTACCTAGTCCAAAATGAGACCTGGGCAACTCTAAGTGTAAAATATAACAATGTATTTCAAAGACTTAAAAAAGTTTATTAAGTGGATGTTGAGACAAAGTTTTAGATCTGAGCCTCATAAAATTCATTAGATTTCATAAATTAATGTCACTGGGTATTTTCACTTTTTCTTCAGTTATGGCTACTGAGATATTCTGTGAGGGTGGTGTCATTGTTGTTTTTTGAGGCAGGATCTCACACTAGCCCAGGCTGACTTGAAACTCACTTTGTAGTCCAAGCTGGCCTCGAACTCACGGTGACCTTCCTACCTCAGCCTTTCAGGTGCCAGGATTAAAGATGCGCACCACCATTCCTGGCTACTGGGGATACTCTGAATTACAAATATGGCTTGCATTTGATAGAAGGGTTTTACAGACCATCTTAGGAATGCAGCAGAGTACATGCAAAGTCGCAATGCCTGGACTCAAGTCCTACATCACCACCTACTGCTGTGTAACTCTGAATACACTGCTCTATCTCTTGCTAAAATGCTGCCTCTGAGGACACTGGGGAAAATTAAATGAGGTAAAGTAAAGCAATTACTATGGTTCATGGTATACAATAAACAAACATTTAACACTACTGTCACTGCTATCACAGTGACCACTTCTACTCACCACTAGTATATGATGAAATAAAGGACAAAAACACCAAGAGGTACAAACAGGGTACAAAACTATAAGCAATCCAAAGGCAATGATCTGATCAATGCCAAGGGGTCAGGCCCACCAGAGAAAAGTCTACTTTAACATATAGGAAAGCTGAGGTCAGAGCCAAGACACAACTTACATGGAGGGCCTCAGCACTCAGCAGCTGCAATAGTGGGGACTTCCAGGCCACTGCCTTCCCACATCAACATGCCAAGAGTCAACTTTGGAATATGGAGGAGGAGCACTAATGGAGGAGCCTCAGCCTGGGCTCGGGGCAGTCTGGGCCTGTCCTTTTCTGTCAGCATGTCAGCTCTCCTCCTTGGCTTCTCGCAATCTCACTTGTAAACCAGAGGAAAGGTCTGAAAGCTCCTTAGGTCTGCTTCAGCTCTGGGTAGTTGCCCCTCCTTCCATTCAGGGCACCAAGCAAGGATGGTGAGGGTGGCTCAACCACAACACCGACTCCGCTGTCCCAGACTTCTCACCCCTGTCTTAGCCTGCAGGCCAGGGAGGTGGCTTTTCTAGGATGTCAGCATGTCCTCACATACCTCCAGGTCTTCAGCCACCCTAGAACATGTGGATTCCAATTTAGGAGAATAATCTTAAAATGCCCATTTTTGCTAACTTTTGTCTCTTTTACATAATGTTGCAAACTGTACTTTTGATAGTCATACTCAGCAGTAGATTTATATTCCAGCCTTTTTCTAAAATAGACTCCAGGAGGCTGGAAAGCCTGGGCACTCCCCTCCTCCACTGTGTTCAAGTACTAGGGAAGTACTTGCAGAGCATGACACTGTACTGTGAAATTAATGCTCACAATTAAAGAGACCTTTAAAGCTTCTAATTCATTTCCCAACTCTCGTTTTTCAGATGTCGACAGAGATTCACTGTCACCTGGAAACCATTATACACACTATGAAATATTTCACCCCAGTGGTGAGGTTGGACATAGTAAATATGCTTTGTTGCCTTAATCAAGATTTCTAATAATACAATGATGTAATCTTTCCAGGCCACATGCCCAGGTACTTCCTAAATTAATAAAAACACTTAGCACTTAACCTGTGACACACACAGCATCATCACACACTCTGGCAGGTGGCTAACTGCCCATGTGCCCAGGGCCAGTAACAATTGATGGAGGGCCTGTCACCAAGGCCATTTACTTGATTTATTTTACACTATCCTTCTAAGACACAAACATAGTGGGCATTCACTTTGTGATGGGAAAATAAATTATTTAGTCTAAACAACCTGACAAGGTTCCTATTAAGTTATTAGTTCACTAAGAGGAGAAATTCCCTTATTAGCTTTTTTTCATGCCCTAATAAAAACACTATTTGTAAATATTCACAGATACCTAAAACATAGACTTAGAGAATCATAACCAGGGCTTTTCCAAGATAAGAAAATGAACAGACTTGTTCAGGGCCACAGCTACTCAATGGCTGAACCTAGGATAAGATAAGGTAAGGGAGCTAGAGAGATGGCTGCTTGCCTGTGAAACCTAAGAACCCATGTTCCATTCTCCAGATCCTACATAAGCCAGACGCACAAGGTGGCGCAGGCGTGCAAGGTAGCACATGCACACAAGATGGTGAACACATCTAAAGTTCGACTGCAGTGGCTAGAGGCTCTGGCTGGCCAATTCTCCCTCTCTCATCCTCTCTCCCTCTCTCATAAAAAATAATTAAAAATAAAAATGTTTAAAAGGTAAGGAGAGGGAGTATGCTGCTATCCCTCTTTCCTTATTTAGAGAATGGGTATAACCCATTGTCCCTGTAGGGTAGCTATGAGGACAAAATTAATTTTTTTTAATTTAGAAAAAAAGAAAAAGAAATGACAACAAATACTTGCAAGGATGTTGGGAAGAGGAATCCTTACTCACTGCTGGTGGAAATGTAAACTTGTGCAGCTGCTATGGAAATTACTGTGAAGTGTTCTCAAAAACCTGAAAATAGTTGGGCGTGGTGGCACACACCTTTAATCCCAGCACTCGGGAGGCAGAGGTAGGAGGATCATCGTGAGTTCAACGCCACCCTGAGACTACATAGTGAATCCCAGATCAGCCTGAGCCAGAGTGAGACCCTACCTCAAAAAACAAAAAACAAACAAACAAAAAAACCTGAAAATAGAACTACCACAGGACCCAGTTACACCACTCCTGGAGATATACTTGAAGGACTCTGCCACGGAGATATCTGCACATCATGTACACAGCTGCACTATTCACAGCACCCAGGAAATTGATCAGTCCAGATGTTCAACGGGTGACTAAATGAAGAAAATGTGGTACACGCACAAATGGAAATGTGGCACACATACAAACAATAGAATATGGTTCACATACACAATGGAAATGTGTTGCATATACATAACAGAAATTTGACAGCTGCAAAGAATGAGATTGCATTTGCATAAAAATGGATACACTGGAATCATTATGCTAAACAAAATAAACCAGACTAAAAGAAAAAATCCCCATGTTTTCTCTCACATATATATTTATTTATTTCAGAGTGAGAGAGAGAGAGATCTCTGAGAATGAGCACACCTTGTGCATCTGGCTTATGTGGGTCCTGGGGAATCTAACTTGGGTCCTTTGACTGGCAGGTCAGGGCCTCAACTGCTAAGCCATCTCTCCAGCCCATATTTTTATTTATTTATTTGTGAGAGAGACAGAGAAAGAGGCAGACAAAAAGAGAGTGAGTATGGGCACACCAGAGCCTCTTGCCACTGAAAATGAGCTCCAAATGCATGCATCACTTTGTGCATCTGGCTTAAGTGGGTTCTGGGGAACTGACCCAGGGACATCAGGCTTTGCAAGCAAGTGTCTTTAACCACTGAGTAATCTCAATACCCCCAAACCTAAATTTAAGTACTGTACCTACATGTATGATTGTAGGTCACAAAATTAGCATGGGGGTTGTGGTGGTTTGATTCAGGTGTCCCCCATAAACTGAGGTGTTCTGAATGCTAGGTTTCCAGCTGATGGAGATTTGGGAATTAACACCTCCTGTAGGTGGTATACTGTTAGGGGCGGGCTTATGGGTGTTGCGGTGGTTTGATTCAGGTGTCCCCCATAAACTTAGGTGTTCTGAATGCTAGGCTCCCCAGCTGATGGCAATTGTTAAGTAAAGCTTCCTGGAGGTGGTATGGGGGTGGGTTTATTGGTGTTACAGCCAGTTTCCCCATGGCAGTGTTTGGCACACTCTCCTGTTGCTGTTGTCCATCTTATGTTGGCAGGGGGTGATGTCCACCCTCTGCTCAGGCCATCATTTTCGCTGTCATGGTGGAGCTTCCCCTCGAGCCTGAAAGCCAAAATAAAGCTCTTTTTCCCAGAAGTTGCTCTTGATTGGGTGATTTCTACCAGCAATGTGAACCTGACTGCAACAGTAAAGTGGTACCAAGGAGTGGGATTGCTGCTAGATACACGACTGTGTGGCTTTGACCTTTTGGAGTTGATTTTCAAGAGGAATGTAGAAAGATTTGAAACCTTGGCCTAAGAGATGCCTTGCAGTGCTGTAAGTACAGCTTGATGGACTATTTTGGTCAGAGCTGAAAGGTCTGAATGCAGTAAAAACTATGGACTGTGAGGTTTAGCTTTTGAGAGTGTGAAAGAGCTTTGCTTAGACTGGACTAGCAGTTTGTGAGAAGCTTGCTCTTATGCTCATGTCCTGAGAAGTTGTGCAGGGTTGCTTTGTGTAGAAATGAACTGGTATGAGCAGACGGATATGGCACAGAAAGCAAAATCTTTAGGTGAACTGCTGCCCATTCAGCTCCAGTTGAGAGATTACAACCTTTGAGATTAGGCCAGGTGACCTGCAATGGGGCAACAGGAAGAATGTAGACTCCTTTGAAGGGGCCTGAGTGCTCAAGGAGTGTCCTGTTCTTCAAAGTCTGCTTCATTCCCCGCTGGATTAACAAATTGGCACCTACCGGGTATTATGGTGTCTACGAAATGCTGAAAAGAGGGTCATTGAGTTTGCAACAAGGGCTTGTGTTTTGGAGATGGCCATAGGCAGTGTGAAGCAGGTTTGCTGGTTGCCTGCATGGAGACTCCAAGGGGCCATGAGGATGGACTGTAGCTGCAATGGAGACCCAGTGGAGATGCCAGGACCATGAGATGGCTGCTAAAGAAAGCTGCCGGCCCTGATGAAGTTTTCCAGGACTGTGAGTAGTCTACCTGGAGGAGTGAAATTGGAAAGCCAGAGACTTGTTGCTGGTCAGAATTATTGGATCTGGAGATTTGTCACTGTCTAGTTATTGGACTTGAATCTACAGAGTTTGATGTTTGCCCTGGTTGTTTTAAATCTTGTACTGGTTGAATATTTTTTTTGCTATGCCCAATGCCATCCTTTGTAGTGTGAATGTTTATTCTGTGCCTTTATGGGGTTTTCTGAGATTATTTTTTGGCATTATGGCTCAGTTAAAAGATCTTGGACTATAGGAATGTATGAACATCATTGGGATTGATTAAAAACTATGGGGACTTTTAAAGTTGAACTGAATGCATGGCATTTAAAATCATGTATGTTTACCAGTTTATGGGGGCCATGGGTGGAATGTGGTGGTTTGATTCAGGTGTCCCCCATAAACTTAGGTACTCTGAATGCTAGGTTCCCAGCTGATGGATATTTGAGAATTAATACCTCCTGGAGGGAGTGTATTGTTGGGGGCTGGCTTATGGGTGTTATAGCCAGTGTCCCCTTGCCAGTGTTTGGCATACTCTCCTATTGCTGTTGTCCATCTTATGTTGGCCAGGGGGTGATGTCCACCCTCTGCTCACGCCATCGTTTTCTCCTACCATTGTGGAGCTTCCCCTCAAGCCTTTAAGGCAAAATAAAGCTCTTTTTCCCAGAAGCTGCTCTTGGTTGCAAACCTGACTGCAACTGGACTTCTAAGAGGGGGGAAAGAGTGTTAAGGGAGGTGAGAAGTAATACAGGGTAATGGGAGACATGTAATAGGAAAGCAGAATAGGGCACTAAGTGAGGGAAGAAAAAAAAGCACAGAAAAGGACATGGGAAAGGGCAGTTGCAGAGGAGATGAGAACAAAGAACGAGAGTATGAAGATGCCATGATGAAAGCTGTCACCTACATAAAACTTGAATTGTGTTATTGTTTGTGGGGTAGGGTCTTGCTTTAGCCCAAGCTGACCTGGAATTCACTACGTAATCTTGGGCTGGCCTCCAATGCACAGCAATCCTCCTACCTCTGCCTCCTGAGTGCTGGGAGTAAAGACATTCGTCCGTCACGGCTGGCACATACCTTTAATCCCAGCACTCAGGAGGCAGAGGTAGGAGGATCGCTGTGCCTTTGAGGCCAGCCCGAGGTTACGTAGTGAATTCCAGGTCAGCTTGGGCTAAAGCAAGACCCTACCTTAAAAAAAAAATGGTATGTGCCACCACACCTGGCTTAAAACTTTAAATTTTTAATTCTTTTATTATTTATTTATTTGAGAGAGAGAGAGAGAAGCAGATAGACAGAATGGGCACACCAGGACTTCTAGTCACTGGAAATGAACTCCAAATGCATGTGCCACCTTGTACATCTGGCTAACATGGGTCCTGGGGAATCAAACCTGGGTCCTTTGGCTTTGCAAGCAAGTGCCTTAACTGCTAAGCCATCTCTCCAGCCCTAAAACTTTAATATTAAAAAATAAACATTAAAATATGCCATATCTAAAGTATTTCTTTAAAAATACACAAGTTATGTTTCTTTTTTAATATTTTATTTAGGGCTGGAGAGATGGCTTAGCAGTTAAGACACTTGCCTTTGATGCCTAAGGACCCAGGTTCAATTCCCCAGATCCCATATAAGCCAGATACAGATGGTGGCACATGCATCTGGAGTTCGTTTGCAGTGGCTAGAGGCCCTAGTGTGCCCATTCTCCTTCCTTCCCTCCCTCCCTCCCTCTATCCTTCTCTCTCTCTCTGTTATAAATAAATAAAAATAAATATTAGAAAAATAAACAAATATTTTATTTACTTGTTTGAGAGAGAAAGAGGGAGAGGGACCAGGTAGGAGGGGGGATAGGCACACCAGGAGCATCAGTTGCTGCAAAGGAACTCCAGACACATGTGCCATCTTATGCATGTGGCTCACGTGGGTCCTGAAGAACCAAACCCAGATCCTTTGGAGTTTCAAGCAAGCACCTTAACCGCTAAGCCATTTCTGCAGCCTGACAAGTTATGTTTCTTTCAGTGCTGGAATAGAACCAGCACGTGCTGAGCAAGTAGTGCTCTCCACAGAGCTGCATTCCCAGTCCTACAAACCATGATTGTTTTTCATCTCCCCGAATAGAGCGGATGCTCTAAAGGCATCACTTGGCCTACTTTGTGCACATCCACATCTTCAAAGAGGCATTCGTGACATGTTTGCTGAATGAACTGAGGAACCAATGGTGCTCAGGCTATTTCCAAGAGGAGAAACTGAATGACTGAATACCAGACTTAATTTCTATTTCTATACCCTTTGGTATTTTGTGCCATATTCATGTATTAACTGGCTGAAAAAGGGATTCAAAAGGATAATGGGCAATGTTACTAAAGCATTTCTCCATTAGATTGCCTTTCATCTCTAGAACATCAGCACAGCACTGAAAACTGGAGCATGGATATTAGCAGGCTTGGCATGAATGATGTTCGTGCTGTTAATATCAAAGCTCAAATAAGCCAGGCATGGCACACACCTCTAATTCCAGCACTTTGGTAGGAGGATCGCTGCAAGTTCAAGGCCACCCTGAGACTACACAGTGAATTCCAGGTGAGCCTGGGCTACAGCAAGACTCTACCTCAAAAAAAGAAAAGAAAGCTCAAATAAATAGAAGTATTTCATTAGTTTAACCACTTTGGAAGTTTTTTATGATCTGCTAAGCGCATGACTCAGCAATTCTGTTATGGATACCTACAAGAAGGTGTTCTGAGGGGCATGCGCAAGGTTACACCTTCTTAGCAGACGAATAGCATACATCCACAGGGAAGGGGAGAAACACAGCAGAAACAAGAGAAGGGAGGGGTGTTCTTTGAGAACATGGTTCTATAGAGCAAGGTTCCACATTTCACACACTTGACAAAAAAAAAAAATAATACTGAGTAAGTAAAATCAACAAAAATGAAGGCTAACATGAAATCCAAACAATCAAAAGAACCAAGTAGTATGTCAAAGGATAATATAACCACACTGCAGGGAAAGGGGATAGGAGAATACACCCCTGGGATTTCTGCACATTTTTTGGACAACAGGTCCCTTTCAACATGATTACCAATGTGGGTAAAAAAAAAAAAAATAGCCAGAACAAATCCTATAGTACAGGGTTGAAATTGGAGGCATTTGTGCAAGCTGCTTCTTAAAATCTTTTTTTAATTTATTTATTTGCAAGCACAAAGAGAGTGTGTGTAAGTGCAGGCACACCAGGGCGTCTTGCCACTGCAAACTAACTCAATGCATGCACCATTTTGAGTATCTAGCTTTACATGGGTGCTAGGGAATCAAACCTGGGCTGGCAGGCTTTGGAAACAAGCGCCTTTAACCACCGGGTCATCTTCTCAGCCCAGACTTACGGTTTTTAATGCAGATAAGAGTCACAAAAATATTGAAGCTTCACACAACCACCACTTCATAGGTGTTGGATAAGAGGGCCTAGCAGTACTAGGAGCTATGGCCACAGTGGACAATGAGATGCTGTTTCTGAATACTTAAGCTTGTCCACTAAGGGTTCTTTTTGGACAAAGAGCTAATTCTAGTACAGCTGCAGGAAAACAAGAAGAGAACCTGGAAAATCTTGAACTAGAAACTAAGAAGGAAATCAAAGAATAATGGGAACACCCAGAATGACAAAGCCATCTTGAAAGGGTTCCTACTAGTAAAACCTGGAACAATCTGAGTTTCTTTCTTTCTTTCTTTTTTTTTTTTTCTTTAAGATAGGTTCAGGGGAAGAGGCTGGGCGTGGTGGCACACGCCTTTAATCCCAGCACTCAGGAGGCAAAGGTAGGAAGATCGCCGAGAGTTCGAGGCCACCCTGAGACTACAGAGTGAATTCCAGGTCAGCCTGAGCTACAGTGAGACCCTACCTCGAAAAACCAAAAAAAAAAAAAAAAAAAGATAGGTTCAGGGGAGATGATGGTAAAGTGCTAGTTTGCACAAGTGTGACCTGAGTATGAACCCCACACCCACACAAAAGCTAGTCATGGTAACACACCTCTATAACCCCAGCACAAGGGAGGCAGAGACAAGATTCCTCAGGATTCACTGGGTAGCTTGCTTAACCCAAATTAGAAAGTTGCAGGTTAGGTGGAAGGTCTTATCTTCTCAAAAAAATAACTTGGAGGTGGACTGGGGAAATAGCTTGCTGGTTAAGGTGTTTGCCTGTGGAGCCTAAGGACCTTGGTTTGATTCCCCAGGACCCACGTAAGCCAGATGCACAAGGGGGTACATGCATATGGAGTTTGTTTGCAGTGGCTGGAGGCCCTGAAGCACCCATTCTGTCTTTCTCTCTGTCTCTTTCTCTCTCTCCAACAAATAAATAAAACATTAAAAAAAAAAAACTTGAAGGTTAGAGAGATGGCCTAGTGGCTTAAGGCTCTTGCCTGGGAAGCCTATGGATCCCAGCTCAGTTCCTCAGTACCCACTCGTAAGCCAGATCCACACGGTGGCACATGGGGCTGGAGTTTGTTTTCCATGGCTAAAGGCCCTGGCACACCCATATTCTCTCTCTAATACATAAATATTGGATGGGCTTAAGAGATGACTTAGTGCTTAAGGCACTTGCCTGCAAAGCCTAAGGACCCATGTTCTTCTACTCTCTAGATCCCATCTTAGCCAGACGCACAAAGGTGAGGCAAGCGCAAGGTCGCACATGCCCACTAGGTGGTACAAGTATCTGAAGTTCAACTGCAATGGCTGGGCCCTGGCATGCCAATTCTCTGAATTAGTTCAGGGGGAGAAGAAAGAAAGCAGCATACACAGTAAAATGTTACTATTGAAGAGATGAGGAGAAGGTTATATGAGAATTCTTTTCATTGTGCATCTTTTTAATCTGAAAATAGGTTAAAATAAAATGAAGAAAAGAATAACTGACACCAGCTGTGGGCAGGAGTAGTAAGTCACTGTCTGGTTAACAATTTAACATATACAGTTCCTAAATACAAACCTAACTTGACGTCTCAGAAGATTCTCTGACTAAACCAACTATGTTCTATATGCACCTTCTAAAGATATGAGATTGGGTGGAGTAAGATGTACCTATTCAGATTCAGAGCAAAGTTTGTAAATCCTCAAAGGACTTTAACATAAATCAATAGACTCACCCAAGGATGGCCCACAATCACTGCAAAGCTGAGACACGCCTTTAGGGTGGCTGAGGAGACACTTTTCTCCTGGAAGTTTGTAACATGCATTACCTAGAACTGTCTGGTTGTATTTTAGATCCCTTATTAAAACTATTAAGTATGAATAAAATGATAAAAGAAGAGTTATATAAGCATGAGACTGGCCTGAGCCACACAGTCAGACCTTGCCTCCCTCCCCAAAAAGAAAAACAATAAATGTATAAATGGAAGATTCTGGTTGCATCAATACTAAAGCTAATGTGATAGATGTAAAAGTTCAAGGAATCCACAACAAATCTGCCAGCTGTGAAAACCTCCTCTAAATTTTTTAAATAATTTTTTCTTTTACAAACACTGTTCCCATACTGTGAACACCAAAGCTAGAAAAATTACAGCATACATTCTGAGACAGTGAATTTCAGCTGATGGCATGGCTTCCTTTGAAAAAGGACCTGCAGATGTTGAAAATATGGCATTTAATCCAGGCTTGGTGGCACACACCTTAATCTCAGCACTTGAGAGGCAGAGGTAGAAGGGTGGTCCTGAGTTCAAGGCCACCCTGAGAATACATAGTGAATTCCAGGTCAGCCAGGGCTAGAGGGAAACCCTACCTCAAAAAACCAAGCTACACACACACACACACACACACACACACACACACACACACAGAGCTACATCACTATATCCTCTTAGGGCTAGACAGACAGCTCAACAGTTCAGGCATTTGCCCGCAAAGCCTAATGACCTAGGTTTGATTCTCCAGTACCCACATGCACCATTTGTAGTGGCTAGTGGCCCTGGCACATCCATGCTCATGCACTCTCTCATTCTCTCCTCTCTCTATTCCCTCTGTCTCTCCAGCCCACAAATAAATAAATATTTTAAATATATATAGATGGTCTTGATTCCTCCCTCCAAAAAAGATGGAGCCCAACTGCCTTCCCTTAAAGGCTCTTTCTCTCTCATTTAAATATATATATATATATATATATATATATATACACACACACACACACATATATATATTAAAATAATATATATATATTAAACCAACAATCTCTACTAAAAAACATCAGACATGAAGCTGGAGATGTTGCTAAATTGGTAGAGTGGTTCAAGAACAACCTCAACCTACATGCTACAGAGCAAGTTTGAGACCAATTTAGGATACATACAACCTGTCTCAAGCCAAAAAATAAAAACAGACATGAGCCCTAATGCCAACAGTCCTCTGAAAGCATCTGAACCTCCAGATAGTGGCTGCTGAAAGACTGAGATAGGAGGATCACCATGAGTTCAAAGCCAGCCTGCATCAGCCTAGGCTAGAGCGAGACCCCACTTCAAAAAAAAAAAAAACTGACTAAAGCTCACCAAACCAAAACCACCCAGCTAAGCTACTCCCTGAGTTCCTGACACACAATAATCGTGACATTAAAAAAAAAAAAAAAATGCTTCTTGCTTTAAGCAGCTAAATTTTGGAGCGGACTGCAACTGATTACAAATTCAGTATTTAACAGTTAATCCATTTGCAGAATTATAACTTTGTACAAATATTTACTGTGAAGTTAGATGAAATTGACTATTATTTGCAAAGAAAATTAGAGTCTGTATTTTCAAGAATGAAAAATAGGATAAGAAAGAGTGACTCAGTCAAAATGTCAGGAATGAATCAAATCAGAATAGCCACATTAGGCTATAAATAAAATGCATTTATTTATTTTGTGAACAGATTTTCTTTTTTTTTTTTTTTTTGGTAGGGTCTCACTCTAGCTCAGACTGACCTGGAATTCACTATGTCGGCTCAGGGAGGACTGGAACTCAGGGCGATCCTCCTACCTCTGCCTCCCAAGTGCTGGGATTAAAGGCGTGCACAACCACTCCCACCTTGTGAACAGATTTTAAAATAAACATTTCAATGGAAGGAATAAGTGGTGTGAACAGAAGGGAGATTAGCTAGGAAATCTCAAGTAATTACATTGTCTGAGATAAGGTTTTAAGGGATTTAGAAAGTTCTGAATTTACTTATTTTTTTAATTTACTTCAAATGCCATTAGTTTGAAAACCTAGTCTTCCTCTAGAACATTCACCTAAATATCAGGTGAGAAAAATGAGTGTTTATATAAAATGTGTCAAGTCACTAAAATCTGTTGTTCACAAACAGCACGTCTTCAAATGAAATCAGCACAGGGGCTTTTATTTCCAGCCTCTTTCCCGCTATCCCTACCTGTTATCAAATAATCTTTAAACACTCAAGTAATTACTTAAATGCTAACTCCTTTAACAATTTCTGTTAAGTCAAATGCCATTCACATGACAGGGTCCCATGTTGAAACCACAAGTTGACATGAACTAGGAAAAGCATGACCTTAAGAAAACAAGCCTGGATATGATGGAGAATGGAATTTCAAAGGGGAAAGTGGGGAGGGGGAGGGAATTACCATGGGATTTTTTTTATAATCATGAAAAATGCTAATAAAAATTAAAAAAAAAAGAAAAAGAAAACAAGCCTGGGGCTGCAGTCCAGCACCGTCTCTCTCTGGCCACAAACTACAAACTGCTCCATCTGGAACTCAGTTTCCTCATTGTTGCAATGAAGACAATGTCCACTTCACAAGGTTATTATAAAGATTAAATAATACATAGTACCACATACTATATATTATTTAATGTAGCCCCTTGACAACTGGCCCCTGACTGTTAATGAACCTGCTGTTGGTCAGGTTTCCATTACTGTGACAAACTATCTGAGAAAATTTAAAAGCAGGAAAGACTTATGTGAGCTCGCAGTTTCAGAGGTTTCTGCCCGTGGGCACTGCCCTGGGGTGAAGTAGTACTTCATGGTAGGGGCCCCTGGGTAGTAGCTGCTTACCTCATGGTGACCAGTAAGCAGAGAGAAAAGCAGAAAAGGGCTGGGGCCCCAACATATCCTTTCAAGGACATAAACCAACAACCTCGCTTCCTTCCACCCCTTAAAAAATCTACCATCTTCAGCCAGACGTGGTGGCACACGCCTTTAATGCCAGCACTCGGGAGGCAGAGGTAGGAGGATTGCTTTGGGTTCAAGGCCACCCTGAGATTACATAGTGAATTACAGATCAGCCTGAGCTACAGTGAGACCCTGCCTCAAAAAAAAAAAGTCTTCCATCTTCCAACAGTGCCACAGGTTGAAGACCAACCCTGTAGCATAAATGGCAATGGACCTCTGAGGGACATCTAAGACCCAAAAAACCATTACAACCATTTTGCTTACATGCATGGAATGGTTTAGATTTTGAATCTTCCCAAGGGCTCTTGAGTTAAAGCTTGGCTTCTAGTCAGCGGTGCTACTGGGGAGAGGGGTGTTACCTGTGGGAAGTGGGACTAGTGGGAGGCTCCATGCCACTGGGACCATGCCCTCAGAGACGCCCTCAGAGACGCCGTAGGATCCTGGTCTCCAGCCATGATGCGTTTCTCCTGATCAAGGGCTGAAAGTAATTGGGTCTGTCTAATCAAAGACTGAAAGCTCCAAAACTGAGAGCCAAATTAACCCTTTACTTTTATTAAGCTGCTTTATCTCAGGTACTTATAACAGCAAAGGAAAGCAGGCTGACACAATGCACTGAGTATACCTACTAAATCATGAGAACAAGGACACAGCACCAGCTTTTTTGCATTTCAAGTTTAGATGAAAAGGCAGCCAAAGAGTTAAATGTGTCCAGACTTACGAGCTGTGTAATTTCTGAAAGATTATAACAGTTTTTGAGTAAAAATCAATTGAATACTTATCCACTCAACAAGCCTGAATCCCTAATCTAACTAATATTTATATAATCTTAACACATATTTTCTATAGAAGTCTATTCTGTGTCTCCAAATATGTTTTCTAACTGTTATATCAAATTATGTTGCAAACAAAGAAATCTATACATCTCTACTTTTCTTTTTTTTTAAGGTACATGATTTTATTTTTATTTATTTACTTGAGAGCAACCAACTGAAAATGAACGCCCTCTTGTGCATCTGGCTAATGTGGGTCCTGGAGAATTAAGCCTCGAATCAGGGTCCTTAGGCTTCACAGGCAAGCGCTTAACCACTCTCCAGCCCACATCTCTACTTTTCATGGGCCCTGGCATACATAAAGTTGAATGAATTTCAACTCCTCAGTCTCTGTTCATCTCAGTATAATTTTAATAATATAAAAGTCAAGCAACGTCTCCTGTACAACATAAATGTTCATTTCCCATATCTAAAGTCAGCATTAGATGCTCAGAGAAATTATTTCTCCCTGTCCAGTACTTCACACCATTTCCAGGGAAACAGGAAATGGTTAATAGATGTTGGATGAAAAAATAAAAATGAGAGAACACCTGAGAAGGAAGCATGATGGTGAGCAGGTAACTTGTCAGTCAGGAAGCTCCAATTTGACTCCTGAAATCCCTTCACAAATGAGTTACTACTGCACATAGTTTGATTTCCTTCTATAACCAAACTCCTTTTCAACTTTCAGAAAATAGAGCTACTATTTGTACTATATACTAAATAAGTACTCAGTATATGTGAGATGTAAGACTTAAGATATATAGGCAAACAATCCTGAGATTCAAATTCCTCCATATCCATGTCTCTATGATACCTCCTGTTTCCTTCCTTTAGTTTTGTATATTTTATCCACCTTACTGTCAACTCTCTGGGAACAAGGAATGTATTGTTTGTTTCCACTATAGAACTCTAAGGTGCTTAATACAGAGCATACATTAGAATCTTGGTGCACATTACTGACAATTATAATTGTACTGCCATCTTGAAAGGGGAAGGTTTGACTGAAGAGACGACTTAGCAGTTAAGTGCTCTTCCTACACAAACATGGGGACTGGAGACTGTCAGAGTTTGAATCTCCAGATGCCATGTAAACAGCTGGGTATGGTACATCTGCCTCTAGCCCAAGTCCCACAGGGGAGCAGAACCCAAGAATCATAGAATTCATACAAGCTTTGGAATCACTAGACACTGGAACTTAAGACAAAGACCAGGTGGAAGAGTGGTGCGGTGAGACACCCAACGTTCCACTCTGGCCAGTGTAGGCAAGCACCAGCCCTCTGCACCACAGGTGAGCACATGGGGCACCACACCATACAGACACAAACCAAAACACTAAAAAAAGGAAGCAGGACACCTTATATGAAGTCAAATGCACACATCCATAAATCAGCAGTATGAAAGAAATTTCCTATAATCTTATGTGTATGTAAAACTGGAATCAGTGTCCTCACTGTGACTCAGCAGAGAGACAAAAGCTTGAGTGACATCTATGTGAAGGACATAAAACCACATCTAAGGATAGCTTCAAAGGCTTATGCAGACACTATGATATACCAGGCACTGTAATAGATCTGGACAAATTTTAAGGACATCTAGGGAACTGAAACTTAGAATGGAGGACCTGAGGTGTCTGGAAACTGCTAAGTTCCTAAATCTCTGAGCTCGTTCCTGGTTCTATACTTCAATATCTTTGAGTGTCCCACACTGGTTCCTCTTCTTCCACTTACCCTAGCCTCCATCAGCGGTTATCAAGTTTGGTGCCAGCAGTAGCATTATCTTTAAAAAACTTGTTCAAGGGCTAGAAAGATGGCTTAGCAGTTAAGATGCTTGCCTGCAAAGCCAAGGACCCAGATTTGATTCCCCAGGACCCATATAAGCCAGATGCACTAGATGGCACATGCATCTGGGGTTCACTTGAAGTTGCTGGAGGCCCTGGTGCACCCATTTTATCTCTATCTCTTCCCCCCATTCTCTCTTTCTCACACACACACAAATAATAATAAAAACAAAAAAAACCTTGGACTAGAGAGATGGTTTAGCAGTTAAGCGCTTGCCTGTGAAGCCTAAGCACTCCAGTTTGAGGCTGGATTCCCCAGGACCCACGTTAGCCAGATGCACAAGGGGGCACATGAGTCTGGAGTTCATTTGCAGTGGCTGGAGGCCCTGGCGCACCCATTGTCTCCCTCCCTCCCTCCCTCCCTCCTTCTTTCTCTCTCAGTCTGTTGCTGTCAAATAAATAAAAATAAACAAAAAAAAATTTTTTTTAATAAATGAAATAAAAATTTAAATTAAAAAAAAACACCTTGTTCAAAATTTAACTTTTTGAGCCTCAGTCCAGACCCACTAAATCTGAAAGTATATGGATGGGACCCAAAAGTCTGTGTTTTACCAAAGCCTGGAGCTATTTCTGATGTGTATTCATGTTGGAGAACCACCATGGTTTTAAGGTTCCCCAAAGTTCATGAGTTGGAAACTTAACCCCAGTGTGACAGCACTGAAGGATGGAACATTTATAAGGTGATTAACCATAAAGGCCCTGCTGTTGTTGCAGAAGCAAAGTTCTTTTTTAAAAATATGTATTTTATTTATTTGAGAGAAAGAGAAAGGTAGTGGCATATATATAGAGAGAGAAAGAATTGGCAAGCAAATGAACTCCAGACACATGCACCATCTTGTGCATCTAGCTGTACATAAGCACTGGAGAATCAAACCCAGGTCTTTAGGCTTTGCAGGCAAATGCCTTAACCACTAAGCCATCTCTCCAGCCCAGAAGTGAAGTTCTTTTGAAAGAGTAAATTTAGGGCTGGGGAGATGGCTTAGCGGTTAAGCGCTTGCCTGTGAAGCCTAAGGACCCCAGTTCAAGGCTCAATTCCCCAGGGCCCACATTAGCCAGATGCACAAGGGGGCGCACGCATCTGGAGTTCATTTGCAGTGGCTGGAAGCCCTGGTGTGCCCATTCTCTCTCTCTCTCTCTCTGCCTCTTTCTCTCTGTTGCTCTCAAATAAATAAATAAAAATAAACAATAAAAAAAGAAAGAATAAGTTTAGCTCATATGTTTGTTTTCTTCCACCATGCCATGCTCCTGCAAGAAGGCCTTCACCAGATGGTAATACCTAATCTTGAATTTTCCAAACTCCAGAACTGTAAGGAAACAAATGTCCCTCCTTTATAAATTGCCTAGTCTCTTGATGTTCTCCCACAGAATTATAAAACAGACTAATATGGAACTAGACAAGAGCTGACCTAAGTTTAAGTACTGATAACCTGTTGATTTTCAGAAGTTCCAACTCCCATTCCTTGTTTTTCTAGGTCGTTGGGCCTTCGATAAACTGTATATCTATTGCTACTATTAACAATATCAACAGTTGTCATTGTTAAACATTCATAAGCTAAGTGTGTGCTAGTCACTAGATATAAACTACTTAATCTTCACAAGAATTCTTTAACCCAAACAAAAAGCTGAGGGTGAGAGATGTTTAATCATTTTCCAAAGGTCACTTAAGCAATAAATGGTCTAACAGGTATCTGACCTTGGAACACACCAACATCAAAGTCCCCAGAGTCAACGACTATCTCTGGTGCTCCCTAGAAGGCTGCTTCTCTCGTGCTCTCAGCCATCACATATCATTTACACTACGCTGTTCCTGATCCAGAATTTCCAACTACCTGGTGTATCTCCCTACTGAAACTCTCCATAGGCACCTTAAAATTAACACATCATTTCTTCTCTCCATGATAAACACATTCCTCCTCCTCCGTTACTTTCTATTTTAACCTCATCACAATCACCCAGTTGCTCACAGGAGCCATGTCATCTTTTTTTTCCAGGCAGGGTCTCACTGTAACCAAGACTGACCTGGAACTCACTTCATAGCCCCAGGCTGGCTTCAAACTCATAGTAGTTCTCTACTTCAGCCTCCCAAGTGCTGAGATTAAAGGCATGTGCCACCATGCTTGGCAGGCATATCATTTTTAATTGTTAATCCTCCCTCGCTTCTAGATGTTCATAAGATTTTTAAAGTCTATCTACAGTGTCTCTACAGATGGTGAGCCTCATCAAGACGAGACAAGGTGGAAAACTGAGAAGAGGATCCTGGGCAAGTCTTAGGATGACCACAAAGCCAGTGGCATCCTGAAAGGCTGTTCCACCTTGTGCTGGATGGGACCAGCCAATATATGGGGGATGCTAACCAGGGGTACATGCGTCGAGGAGCACGCCAGCTGGAGCTCCTGGTGAGCCTTTCATCTGCCGCGGGATAGCGTGGGAGCCATCCCCAGCCCCGTCGTGCAGCAGGACTGCCGGCCTGGAGACAGGCTGCCCGGGGCTGCGTCCTAGCCTCAGGTACTGCTGCTGGCTTGGACGGGCTCCCTTTCGGTATAGGACAAATCTTTGTTTCTTTTTAAATAAAACTGCCAGTCTCAAGCAAAAATAATAATAATAAGATGTTTCTACAGTCTATCTATCCCCACAGTCGTCCTTTCAGCTACCAACATAACCCACCTACATTCTCACTGGCTGGCTTGCCTCTCTAACCCAATCAGTCTAGCAACTGTCAATTAACTTCCTGATGGTGTGACTTTTATCAATTAAATAGATTGGGGGGGGGTCTACATATTTGACAAATGACTTAAAGACCCATCAAAACTTGACTGCAGGTCTAGAGAGATGGCTCACTCACCTTCAGAGCCTAAGGACCTGGGTTCAATTCCCCAGTACATAAAGCCAGACGCATAGTGGCATATGCATCTGGAGTTTGCAGCAGCTGGAGACCCTGGTGTGATCATATTCCCCCCGCCCCATCTCTTTCTGCTTGCAAATAAAGTTAAAAAAACATATTTTTACAAACTTGACTACACCACTGTCATGCATCAAGCTCACAGAAACAACTCAAGATGTTTCCAAAACGACCACTTAATTTTAATCTTCAACAACATTGCCTATGCTGTCCCCTCTGCCTGAATGTTTTCTTCCTCTTTACATACAACAAAATTCAATTTAACTTTCAGGGCTAAGTTTTACCCATTTTCTTTAAATTGTTCATCATCAATTTTTCTCCAAAATAATCTATTTCCCTAAGCACTTTGTTCATTCTGAAAACGATTAACTTACCACAACATATAGAAGCTTACCTTCTCTAATGAGCACATGTATGTCAAGGGGCATGCTGCCGTACCTTATTTGTGTGGGTCTGCTATTAAGGATGGAATGGCTAGCCAAAGCCAGCACCTGGTAAGTATTTATTGAGCTGTTAAATAATGCAACATTTGCTGTGTAACTGTACACGTCTTCCTTAGCAATCCAACTTCAGGTTCACACTCTATTTAAGGCATATTTTGTGTAACAAAAGAAGTTACAAAGAACAATGGTTCAATATTCTCCAGCAGTGTCTTTATTACAAGTTTTCTGACCAATATTTTTCAGTATCCTTCTTCAGAAAGACTGTCTTCGCAACTAACTAGCTTGTATTTTTTACAGGGTCAGCAGTAATTGCAAACGTCTCAGGTCACTGTGAGAGGTAACACCAAGGAAAACTGTGTCAGAGTACAGCAGGATGACTACTTTGGTTACATCATTTTGATAAATGTCCAATGCAACAGACTAAGCATGCTAGGCAGACTTCAGAAATGGAGACTTGCTGATGACAACCCACAGCGCATGTGACAGTGGGGCACTGATGCTATGACTACATGAAATCAAAAGTATGCAAAAGCTTACTCCCGGCTCACCCAGACAGCCTTTATGTAAGAATACTCATTCCTGTCTAAGACTGTACTCTCATGAACAGAACCCCCAACCATCCTGCAAGCAGGCTCTATCATGTTATCAGTGCAATGTTGATACACCTGCCTGGGTCTGTAAAACTCCCCCCCCCCATTACTTTCTCTCTCCAATATTTCCCTGTCACCTAAGTCTCTTCAGTATAGTTCCCCAATGACCAAATTCACATTAACTTCTCAACACAGGATTTCTTGTCTCTTATCTAACATAGCTTTTACACTTCTTTCAAAGACCAGCCCATAAGTTACTCTTCTAAAAGAGTTCCCTATCTCTAACCAAGAATCTTTCCTGCATGCTCCCTGTACTTATATTCCTCACTAACACTTGCTTACAAACTACCTCATCTGGTTTCACATTAGTTTATATGTGTGTGTGTGTATGTGTATGTGTGTGTTTTTACTTTCCTGCTAGACTGTTCACTGTTGAAGAAAAACGTCTGACCTTCTATGACACCTATAACCACACAATCTTCTCACATCTAGCCCAGCACTGGAAAGGGGGGATATATGTATTAAATATGTGACGACTAAACTAAATGCTTTCTAGTCGCAACGCCATACTGTATCCACTGTGTGCTTGCTCACGCAGGAGGAAGGCAAACAAAGTTGAGCCCTGTCCTGAAAGCTGTTACAGTTCTGAAAAGAAGTCTTTGAATTCTGAGTACTCGATGCATTACAGAGCAGGGTTTGCTGATCCTAAGAGGTGAAAATTTCTGATACCATACTATACTGACCCTCAGTTATGGAAATGAATCTGAATTTCAGAGCTGGATGAAAAGTTTGAAGTTCATTCCCTCAATTTTTCCTACCCAAAGCATGGTGAAATTTCAGTACAGACTATCTTTTCAGCAGTACTAGGGACTGATCTGTTGAGAAAGTTGGGGGGAGGGAACTGCTTCTATGTCTCCAATACTTTCCTCCCCAAGAGGGTTAAGACAACAACCACACATCTACCCAGAGACTGAGAGAGATCACTGGCTGACGGCTGCTGCCCCTTTATACTCCAGCTTCGCTTTCTGGTCCATATGTAGAACGAAATCTCCATTTCTTTTTTAAATATACATTTATTTTTTTATTTACTACAGAAAGAGAAAAACGGGCACACCAGGGCCTCCAGCCACTGCAAAGGATGTTGGGACACATGTGCCCCCTTGAGCATCTGGCTTACGTGGGACCTGGGGAATCGAACCTGGATCCTCTGGCTTCGCAGGCAAGCGCCTTAACCGCGGGGGCCACGTCTCCACCCCGAAATCTCTTACTTCTCCCTGATCATCTTTCAGGAAAAAGAAGGCTATGCAGGTGATGACAAAAAGCCCAACACAGGCCGGGTTATCCATCAGCCCCCTTGGGCCTCAACAGTGGATATCTGTAAACACCGCTGGACACGACAGGGCACGGGGCCACGTGGGCGCGCACGTGAGGACCGAGGGCAGTCCGCACAGCAGGTGGGCCGTGGGTGTGTCCGACCCACTGTCTCCATAACAACCTGCTCCTCCTCCGAGACCAAACAGGGCGAGGACGACGAAGGACCCGGGGACCCCGAAACTTTTCCAACCCCAATCCGGGGGCGGCGGTGGGTGGAGATGGGGTGTCCCCGTTTCCACCCGTCAGTCAATCAGTCACGATCGGCCACGTCTGAGAGCGAGCGCGCGAGGGAGCAGGATGCGAGATGCTGAGGAAGTCCTGACACAGCCCGTCTCCACCAGCACCACCACCACACACACACACACACACACACACACACACACACACACACACGCACACACCCTGTCACTCACTGCTTCCGGGACGACGAAGCTCGCACAGAATTCCCTCACAAACGCTTCCCGGAGCGCCAAGGCCTCGGGACTGACCCTCGTCGGCCCCCGTCCCCCGCGCGTTTCGGCGGAGGGGCGTGGAGCGGCGCGCGCACGCGCACGGGGGGAGTGCACGCACCCGGCGAGGGTGGGCGTGGGGGGGGGGAGGGTGTGAGGAACGCGCGTCCCCGAGCCCGCGCAGCAGGTGCCGCCGGCGTCCCCCCCGACTACTGACCCCGACGATGTTCCTCAGCGACCTAGCCGCCGCCACACACGTCTCTTCCGCTCGCTGCGACCCCGCCTCGTAGTGTCGGCCGACGCCCCCTCCGCAGATGCCGTCGTCGCTGTCGCCGTCGTCCTCGCCGCCGCTACTGCCGCCGCCGTCGCGGCGCGCGTCCGCTTCCACGCACAGCGCCGTGGCCGCGCACGCGCCCGGCGCGCTGGCGTCACTTAGCAACCGGCGGGCCTCCGGACGGCCGGGACGGGGAGGGAGGTTTCGAGGCTGCCCGAGGTCGGTGGGGTTTTGTGGTGTGTGTGTGTGTGTGTGTGTGTGTGTGCGTTTTCCGGGCGAGGATTTTGCGGCCTTCCCTCCCCGCTCGGGAGCGACGGCCTCTCTGGATGCGGGTAAGTCGCGTCACGGCGCGTCACTGAATCAGCGTCACCGGCGCGCGTCACACGGCGCAGGGCCTCCCGAGGCCGCGGGCCGCCCGCCGACGGGGCGCCGCCGAGGATCGCTGCGGAGGCCCCTTGTGTTAGGGGAAAGTTCTTCCGCGGGCAGGCGCTTGGCCACCGAGACAGGCTTCTGGGTCGCTGACTCAGTTTCCTCTTTCTGTAAACGGGAAGAGCGGTCGTTACCCGCCCTGCGTGCATGGCTTGGGAGGCTTGGACGAAACTGCGTGCGTGCGTTGCGTGCTTGCTTGCAGACACCGCCAAGGCTTCCAGGACCGCCAGGGTCAAGTAGGAATGAAGCCCGTTGGACCAGAATGTCCCCCTAAGAAGAGTCCAGGAAAGTGGGGGAGCCGGGCGTGGTGGCGCATGCTTTGAATCCCAGCACTGGGGAGGCAGAGGTAGGAGGATCGCCCGTGAGTTCGAGGCCAGCCTGAGACCCCATAGTGAATTGCACGTCAGCCAGGGCTAGAGTGAGACCCTACCTCAAAAAATAAAGTTGGACGGGAATGTGTGGACTTTGGAGTCGTTGAAATCTGAGTGCAGACCTGTTGGAAGGTCAATTCCCCTTTGAAATTTACTTTCGCAGGAAGACTGAATTCCAGGACACACACACACCCCCAAAAAAATGATCACCCAAACAAAATTCTTTTAAAAGTAAAAATAGGAAATGCAGGGCTGGAGGGATGGCTTAGTGGTTAAGGCATTTGCCTGTAAATCCAAAGGACCCAGGTTCCAATTCTCCAGGACCGACGTAAGCCAGATGCACAAGGTAGCACGTGTCTGGAGTTTGTTTGCAGTGACTGATGGCCCTGGCTTGCCCATTCTCATTCATTCTCTCTCTCTCCCCGCTTTTCTGTCTCAAATAAATATTTTTTAAAAAATAGGAAATGAAGAGGAAAGCGTGGGTAGCCCCACTTGAAGCATCACAGTACTCCAGAGAAGTGATTAGAACCTTAGCCAAAGCCTAGGTGTTGAGAATGGGGATGTGGGAGAAGGGACAGCATTGTTGACATGGCAGAAGTGACAGCTGTGACTGGAGGATAAAGTTGTGGGCTTTGTATCTAGTGTGAGTGCTGGGGTTAGGTGTGGGTAGCATTTAGTACAATGAGAAGATGCATGTCAGTGTTGGAGAGATGGCTTAGCGGTTAAGGCATTTGCCCGTGAAGCCTAAGGACCCAGGTTCTATTCCCCAGTACTCACGTAAACCAGAGGCACAAGGTGACACATGCATCTGGAGTTTGTTTGCAGTGGCTGGAGGCCATGGCACGCCCACATATATACCCCCCCCCCTTATAATGTAGTTAAGGCATGTGAGTTATCCGCAGGTACTTAAGTTACTAAGCAGTAGTGGCATTCCTTAGGAGAATGACTGTATGAGTTCATAGGTGGATATGTTGATTGGGGAAACACTCCACTCAGCATCTTCTACATGGAATAACATCCATGAGTCTAATGGTTAGGGCTTTTGCTGCACCTCTTCTCAATTTGCTTCTCCTTGGAGGACTGACTTCCTTGGAGAACTTAAAAGGACAAAGGACATGAGAAGTCCCTCCCATTCACTTTCTCTTAGGAGTCTCTTTCACGTAATTTGTAGTACACTCTGCTGCTTCTCCAAGAGCAGGGTGAGGATTGATGGTGCCTAGTCCAGGGCTACAAAGCAAGTAAAATAGAATTTAACAGTGGAAATTCTGTCCATAGGTAATATCCAGTACCAACTTTGTTATCTTTGCTATACAGAATAATGTCCCCACAATGATGTCTATACCCTAATTTTCAGAATCTGCTAATACGTTACAGTACATGGTAAGAGATTTTACAGATGCACTAAGTTAAGGATCTGGGGGAAATGTCCTGCATTGTTGGGCATAGCAAGGAACAGGAGCATGGTAAAGACAGATAACGTGATGGAAGAAATAGGTCACAAAAGATCTAAAGACACCACCCTCTTGGGCTTGAAGATGGGTCAGAGGCAGACTGGGAAACTGGAAAAACTCAAGGAAATGGATTCTTCCCCTTCTGCTCCCAGAAGAAATGAACTTGAGTTCAGGACCTTTGGGTTTTAGAGCTATAACATGAATCATTATTGTGTTAAGCCACTCATTTTGTCCCAACTTGTCACACAGCAATTAGAAGCCAATACAAAGCTGGGCGTGGTGGTGCACGCCTTTAATCCCAACACTCAGGAGCCAGAAATAGGATCGCCCAAGTTTGAGGCCACCCTGTAACTTCATAGTGAATCCAGGTCAGCCTGGGCTGGAGTGTGACCCTACCTCGAAAAAACAGAAGCCAGGACAGTCCACTGTACAGATGATGGTTAGTTTCCTGGCATACTCTCCCTTATCTAGAAAAAGTTGACACAATTTATCAGGCCTCCTCAGAGAAGGCAACACTGTAAGCCAGTGGAAAGAGCCTCCACATTTGAGGAAACTGTCAAATAACTGGTGGAAAGAAGTTGAGTTCAAATGAAATGCATTTGGAGGACATTAGCATAGAATTGTTCATTTAAGCCTTGGGCATGGATGCAGTCAGGAAAAAGAACTACCCTCAACTTTATATTAGATTGGGTTGCTTATAACAACACACTTAAAATCCAAGTAAAAGAGCTGGAGAGATGGCTTAATGGTTAAGGCACTTGCCTGTGAAGCCAAAGGACCCAAGTTCGATTCTCCAGGTCCCACACAAGCCAGGTGCATATGGTGATACATGCATCTGGAGTTCATTTGCAGTGGCTTGAGGCCCTGGCATGCCCATTCTCTCCCTCCCCTTTGCTTGTAATAAGTAGATAAATCAGAAAAAAAAAAATTTTAAATCCAACTAAGATCATCTCACCAACCACTGAAAGTTAATGCATGATGTGCCAACTTTTGTCCAGACACTGGCTGTCACACAGTTACTCACAAAACTGAGTTTGGAGAGAGGGGTAAACACATAGGTGGATAACTACCTGCTGTAGCTCTTTCAGAATAAAGTAAGCCAGGCATGGTGGCATGCGCCTTTAATCCCAGCACTCTGGAGGCAGAGGTAGGAGGATCGTGGTGAGTTTGAGGCCACCCTAAGACTAGAGTGAATACCAGGTCAGCCTGAACTAGAGCGAGACCCTACCTTGAAAAACAAACCAAAAAAAGTAGTATATAGAATAGAATTTGTCCCATGCTACAATGTGGTGAAATGAGGGATATCTATAATGGTTGAGATGTGGGAGTTAGCAGTCCTGCCTAATGGAAGTCAAGGTCTATGTTGGAATCTGAACCATTATGTATGTATACCTGTGTCTAAAATTGCTCAATTGGAAAAACAGGCATAAATAAAAATTGAATATAAAAATAATTTGTTTTCCTATCAGATCTATAAAAAGATTGTTATAAATGACTTGCCCTCATATATTTGCATACTTCATCCTCATATATTATTAATTTTGTGAACATTAACTTATTGTATGGGCTTTTGTAATATCAAGACAGGTGAAGTGCAACACTTAAATGATTTGGTCAAAGTTGAGACAGTTATATAGTAGACATAGATGGAGGTTTAGATTCAGCACAGGTGACTTCTCTCCAGGAAACCTCTAGCCTAAAGTTGGCTTAAGTGCCTTTTCTCTACTAGCATAATGTGCAGACATTGCAACATTTACTATAATGATACTTACTGTGTGCCCACATACACTGTTCCTATACCTAGTTACCTCTGATTAAGGGTGTTACTAGCATTAGCTAGCTCAAGTGAGTCTCATAACAGCTCCTTAGGTGATATTACTAATCACAATGTGTATAAATCAGGAAACTAAGCTAAAGAATGTTTAATTATTCAAGGTCACAGAATTACTAAGTGATGGAGCCTGGAGTCGATATGCTAAGAACTTCTGGACTGCTACCTTCATACCATGTATACCCTCAGTTTACATTGAGGGATTCTAGAAAACACTGCTTACCAAATTCATCAGTGCATTTGTTGCAGGATTATTGTGTGTGGGAACATTCTGTGTCCCTTACATGCACACTAGAGAATTTTCTCTGAGTTAGGTCACAAAACATTTGGCCATTCTTGAAAAACTGGTGTTTTTCTTTATAGGCATTTTTAAACATTTTTTAAAATTTATTTATTAAAGGGAAAGAGAGAATGGGTGCACCAGGGCCTCTAGCCACTGCAAATGAACTCCAGACGCGTGCACTACCATGTGCATCTGTATGGCTTATGTTGGTCCTGGTGAGTAGAAACCTGAGTCCTTAAGCTTTGTCGGCAAGTGCTTTAACCACTAAGCCATCTCTCCAGCCCATGTTTGTGGTTAAGTGTCTTGGTCTGATGGAATGGTCGCTTCCCATCACTGTAGCAGAAACCTGTCATAATTACCTCATAAAGAGAAGTGTTTGCTCAAGCTCACAGTCTTGGAGACTCCAGTCTAGGATTTGTTAACCCCGTTGCTTTGGCCCTGTGGAGACGCAGCACATCATGACAGCAGTGCTTGGGAAACAAACCTGCTCACCTCATGACCAGGAAACAAAGAGGACAAGGAGGGGCAGGACCCCACCATCTCCTTCAAGGGCACACGGTCAGTGATTGAAGGACCTCCCAGTAGGCCTCACCTCTAAAAATTCCACCCCCTCCCAATAGTGTCATGCTGGGATCAGGTCTTGAACACAGGGCCTCTGGAAGGCATTCAGGATCCCGAACCATAGCAGTTGGTTTAAACTTTTCCTAAATAAAAGATTGAAAAGATATAAAGTTTTCTTATTTTCTAAATTGTCAACTATTCATTTTATAATTAGAAAAACTTAAAAAGCAACTTTCTCACATTTTTGGTTTTTTTCTGAAGAACTAGATTCAGGTTAGGTTTCATGAGTTAAATAAGAGAATCTCAGGCTGAAGAGATGGCTCAGTGGTTAAAGTGCTTGCCTACAAAGCCTAACAACCCAGGTTCAATTACCCACTGTCCACATAAAGCCAAATGCACAAAGTGATGCATGTGTCTGGAGTTCGTTTGGAGTGGCTGGAGGCCCTAGTGCACATATTCTCTGTCTCCTTTCTATTTCTCTGTACTTGCAAACAAATATTTGCATATATATAGAGAGAGAATGAATCTCAATTTTTAGAAACCAGGATTATGTCGTGACTTTGAAAGTCCAGATTGACAGAATAGTTAGTCCAGACAAATCAAAGTATTTGAAGTACCATAAAATGGCCACCATGTGACCCTTCTTGATTTTTTATAAGAAATGTGTGGGGTCTTTGAACATATTCTCCTTGCCCTAGAGTGTTCCTACATATGCTGATATTTCATTATAATAGACTTAATATAAATACTTGATCTTGCTGCTCACCATTTGTCAGTGAGACCTGTTCCAAAATTATCGCAGAATGTGTCCGGTAACCAAAGACCAGGCTAATTTCTTTAGTGAAGGGTAGGTGTTTGCATATTCTTCTAGGAATATTTGCTGGCCATTTGTTTTGTGAAAAGCCATATATGTCATAAGCACATACATTTTCTGACAATTTAAGAGTGACCAACTAACGATGTCTTCCTTTAAAATGTTTCAGTCTAGGGCTGGAGAGATGGTTTAGCGGTTAAGGCATTTACCTGCAAAGCCATAGGACCTAGGTTCAACTCCCCAGGATGCATGTAAGCCAGATGCACAAGGGGCATACGCATCTGGAATCCGTTTGCAGTGGCTGGAGGCCCTGGCGTACCCATTCTCATTCTCTCTCCCTCTCCTGCCCCCCCCCCCCGCCTATGTCTGTGTGTGTGTATGTGTGTGTGTGTGTACCCACACACATATATCTCAAATAAATAAACATATTTTTTTTAAAAATGTTTCAATCCAAAGCTTTATCATTCCCCAGTAGCACTTCAGTGCCTAAACAGCCCAGGTGGGTGTGTCACATTCTGTACTCAGCCAGCAGATTGCCACCATGTGCTATGAAGAAAACATTTGTCATTGCCAGGTTTGAAATCTGTTGATCTCTAAACATTGGCAATGGATGTGAACTTTACAAAAGAAAGAGCATAACGTGAATTTGCAGACCTGTTCTACTGGACAGAACTTGATGACTTTTCTTACTTTTGGAGAGCTTATTTTAGAAAAATCCTACCTTGCCTTAAAGGGCTTCCTCTGTCAACTACCACAGAAAGAAAAGCATTCCAGTTAAGATGGCAATCACCATGGGGGATTCACAAAAAGCTGCTAATCCTGTACTGTCTGCTGAACAGGCTCCCGAATTCAGAACCCCTTGTCTGCTCTCATAAGCCCAGCTGCTCCCACAGAACACTGCACACTCTGTTACTATCCTCAGCCAGGGCTGTTTTATCAATCTGTATGTTAACTACGGTGTCTCCTGCATATATTAAGGCATCCTTCTAGACAGCTCCATAAACCATTGGTGTCTTACTGTAAAATATTGGGAGATGGCTCGCCAGGCAAGAGTGCTTACCACATAACCATAAGGGCCAAGAGGGCGTGATTCACTCTTAGCACCCACATAAACGGTTGAACAAGTCCACTCACGCCCGGAACCCCAGTCCTGTGAGGAATGGAAACCAGAAAGTTGCCAATCCGGAAAGAAAACAGCAGCCCTAGTTTCAGTGAGACTGCTCAAGGAAATGTGCCGAAGGGCAACATAGAGATCACATGACGTTCTCCACTGGCCTTCACACATGCTCATTGTGCACACACATCTCACACACAGCATATATATCACCACACCTGCTTAAAAAAGGAGAGAGACACTGGAGGAGGAGGTCAGAAAGAATATGAGAACTGCTATCCAGAGAAGCTTCTCTGTGGAGATGGTGGTAGCTACTGAGGAGACTCGGAACTCACCAAGTGCCGAAAATAGGTTGTTGAGAGCTCAGCACTAAATGTGACTCCTGTGTCACATTCTGTGTGGCTCAGGGAACATTGCAAAAGAGGAGACAAGAACGTAAGAATCACAGGGTAAGGAGGAATATTTGGGGGCACTGTCCTACTGACATGAGCTGACGGGTGCATTTATGACCCTGCAAGTTAATGTCATTCCTCAAGACCTACACAGTGCTGAGCCCATCAACATTTTGACATAAAGGACAGAGGAGGACAAGAAGAATGAGACATCAAAACAGAAGGATGAGCTGCAGAGATGGCTTAGCAGTTAAGGCTCTTGCCTGTGAAGCCCAAGGAACCACATTCGACTCTCCAGACCCACTTTAGCCAGATGCACAAAGGCAAGGCAAGCTCAAGGTCACACATTGCCACTAGGTGGCACAAACTTCTGGAATTGGATTGCAGGGGCTGAGGCCCTGGCACACCAATTCTCTTGTCTCTCTTATTAAAAAAAAAAAAAAAGCCAGGCATGGTGGCGCACACCTTTAATCCCAGCACTCGGGAGGCAGAGGTAGGAGGATCACCTGAGTTCAAGGCTGCCCTAAGACTACATAGTGAATTCCACGTCAGCCTGGGCTAGAGTGAGACCCTACCTCGAAAAACAAAAAGGGCTACTCGGAAAGAGGAGTGGGCACAGTGGAATAGGGATGGACAGGGGGACAAAGAGGCTAACTGGGATATCAGCAAATTACAGTATGTCCATGTATTGAAATGTACAGGTAAAAAGGCCATCATCACCCACAAGCTCATTCTGATTTAGTTTTCTTAAAAGCCTAAATTGCAAGCGGTTCCAGTAATTAACCTGGTTGAAAGACCGGCAGAGTTGGGACAAGAGAGGGGCCCTGGGAGCAAAGAACAATCTAAACCAAATTCTTCAGTTTTGGAACAACTGTTCAATTTTCTCTTTTGAAAATATCTAGTAACCAATCTGGATGTGTCCTACATGTAAGTATCAGCACAATGTCCCAAGAAAATGTCATATATCTCAACAACAAATAAATCTTTGTTGAAGGTCACAATAAAATTTACTACTAAACATTTTGAATATCAGGTTAAACAGTATTTCCATCTATCTGCTTCTGATTCCATAGTCCAGTACTTGAACTCTTTGGCCCAACTAATACATTTTGTTCTCATTATATGATGAATTGACACAAATCTTAGTTCCTGTTTTTAGAACAGCAATATGTATTATTTTAATAAACTTGGACAGAATCAACAACAAAGAAGTTACTGTGCACTTCATTCCTACTGTTTCCTGCAGGAGACACTGTGATGTCAGAGCCACACATCATGGAATGATTCGGTGCCATGGGTAACTAACTGATGTATCGTGAACTGTGTGGCTGAGTATTTCCCCTTTCCATCTTGAGCCTTTTTATCCTATTAACCCCTTTTCATCATGTCAAATTTATGGCTCCAGATGGGGAAGGGAACGCAATAGTAGAGCACTTGCCTAGCATGTGAAAGGCCGTGAGTTCAGTCCCCAGCACCACAGAAAAGGAGTAGGAGAAAAATAACTTTAGTTCCTGGGTAGGAACTTGTGGCATGCATATCAGCATTCTATATTTTGTTCTGTGGTATGAACTTTTAATTTGATTTAATTCTTTTTTGGTTTTTCGAGGTAGGGAGGGTCTCACTCTGACCCAGACTGACCTGAATTTCACTATGGAGTCTCAGGGTGGCCTTGAACCCACAGTGATCCTCCTACCTCTGCCTCCTGAGTGCTGGAATTAAAGGCGTGCGCCACCACGCCCGGCTTGAACTTTTAATTTAAATTTGTATTTCCTGGCTCTGGTTCATCTATAAACTGTTGCAGTCTATGTGTAGTTACACCTGCCAACGCAAGTTGTTGTGGGGGGGGGGGAATCAACGGAGATGAATAGTAAATATGCTTATGATGACTATCTGTTGCATAGTCCCTTGCCCTCACTTCAGACAGGAATTAAAATTTACACACTCGTGGGTGCTGACAAGGATGTGTCTTGTGAGCTCCCCAGGGTTTCGTAAAAGAGCCAGAACAAGGAGTCATCTTCAAAGTAGTTTAATGCCATTCTTTTAACTGACTTGCTTTTCTTCTGAAGGAAATGGATGGTGAAATAATTGTTAGTGAGCAAGCATAAGCAGGAAACTAAGTTCTCCAGTCACATAAGTTTGTCAGAATCTCAACATTCTTTTCCAATAAGCCTGGATTTAAGGGATGAGTGTCGTGTGTCTACTCTACATTACAGTCTTTGTCTGATTGTGTTCTACAGTGTACACATTTCTACATGTGTATGTTAAGTTAGGGTGCATTGAAAAGCAAGACTTGTCTTCACATGGGCTTTATGCTTGCTAAGATAGTTGATGACAGTTCTTAGGCATTGTCATAGACACCAGGATGCCATTGGTCTTTTTTTTTTTTTTTTTTTTTTTTGAGGTAGGGTCTCACTCTAGCCCAGGCTGACCTGGACTTCACTATGTAGTTTCAGGGTGGCCTCGAACTTATGGCAATCCTCCTACCTCTGCCTCCCAAGTGCTGGGACTAAAGGTGTGCCACCATGCCCAGCTAACTTTTGCTTTTTTAAAAAATATTTTTGTTTACTTATTTGAGATAGAGCAAGACAGAGAGAGAGTGGGTGTGCCAGGTCCTCCAGACACTTCAGATGAACTGAAGGTGCCTTGAACATCTGGCTTACGTAGGTCCTGGGGAATTGAACCATGGGTCCTGGGGAATTGAACCGAGATCCTTAGGCTTTGCAGGCAAGTGCCTTAAGTGCTAAGCCATCTCCCCAGCCCTAACAACTTTTTTTAAACTTTTCTTTAACTTTCATACATGTATACAATGTATATTTTGATCATCGCCTTCTCTTATCTCCCTCCCTCCCACTAAACCCCTCTTCCCACCTGACCTTACTTTCCTGTTGTTTCTTTGTGACCCCACCCGAGGTAAATCAAGGCTGCTGGCATGAGTAGGGTGCGGGCTATTTGCTGGAGCACAGGCAACCTACCAGTGGCAAACATGCCTCCCCTCCCTCAGCAGCCACTAATTCCTAATCGCTCTCCTGGAAGGAATAGGGTCCCATGGTGGAATGTTACTGTGCTGTCTCATGCAGGAAATGACAGCTGCTGTGAGTTCACGCATGTAACATCCATGTTGTGTCCAGAAGATGGTGTTCCATAGCACTCCTTCCCATCTCTGGCTCCTACATTCTCTCCACACCCCTCCCTCTTAGGCGAGGTTTGCTGAGCCTTAAAGGGGGTGAGAGAGGTGTGGCTCATAGCAGGTTAATATTTTAATCATGAAATCATCTAGAGTACAAGACACAAAAGCTGCTTTATAAAGGTGAGGCAAACTTTATGACGTACTACAGGGGTTTTTTGTTTTGGGGTTTTTTTTGGTGTTTTTTTGGAGGGGGGGTGGTTTTCTGAGGTAGGGTCTCACTCTAGCCCAGGCTGACCTGGAATTCACTATGGAGTCTCAGGGTGGCCTCAAACTCACAGCAATCCTCCTACCTCTGCCTCCCGAATGCTGGGATTAAAGGCATGCACCACCACGCCCGCCGTACTACAGTTTTTTACAATCCTATTTGGCATTTCTTCACTTCTTTATCTACCAAGAGCCTTACGCAATGGAAAGGCTTAGGCTTTCTTCCTGATTGAGTTAGACACAGATGCTGAAGATACAACCTTTGCTACCAGAGCTGCACTGATCAATATGTTAGCCTCTAGCCACATGTGGTTATTTTAATTTAAACATTCAGCTCCTCAGTCACACTGTCACAGTTAAGAACTCACTAGCTACTCTATTAGACACACATGTAGAGAACACTTCTGTCTTTGCAGGAAGTTCTATTGGATTTTGCTCGTCTAGAAGCCATGTGAGAATCAGATAAGCTACAGAAAGTAATTTGAGACTGAGAAGGATCATGTGCAAAGAGTATGTCAGACGATGCCCACTGCCAAAGATGCTCACTGGACAGGTTCCATGGTAATCTGGTTTTTTTTTTTCAATATTTAAATTGTTCTTTATTCATAAACTTGATGCAAGTTTTAAAAATTGACTATGCTTTTAGTTTGCTTGCTTTTTTTAGGTAAAATTTTGCCCCAGCCCAGGCTGACCTGGAATTCACTCTAATTTCAGGGTGGCATTGAACTCACAGCGATCCTCCTAACTCTGCCTCCCAAGAGCTGGGTTTAAAGGCATGCACCACCATGCCTAGCTTGGGAATCTGTTTTATAACAACCCAAAATAATTCATACAAGATATGTGTGCTACATTGAGAAAAATCAATATAGGGTAAGTGGGAAGGTATTTTAGGTTCTCAATTCATTTAGAACTGAATGGAAAAGGCAAATTCTGTCCTCATTTGATAGATAGGGAGTAAAATACTACCTAAAAAAAAGAAGTGTTTCTAAAACCTTTGATTGAAAAATGGCTAAGGCAAATAATCCTAAAGAAAAAATGGGCAAAGGAATCAAATATGCATTGCATAAAATGCTGCTCAATTTTACTTGTTCTGGGGAAAATTCAAATCAAATAGGAGTGTGAATCTTGACAGTTTTCCTAGAAAGTAATCTGTTGATATTGACTGAAATTGAAAATGCACTTACTAATAGATTTTCCTCAGAGTCTGTTCTCCCCAGCCTACAAAAAAATCCCAATGTGTAAAACACATGCACTCATTGAGGATATTTATTGTGGCATTATTTGCAATAAAAGAATACTGGAAGCAGCTAAAATGTTCATCAGTAGGGATAGATGAATGAATTATGAAACATCCATACCACGGAATCTCTTTCAGTTCTTTAAAAGAACAGAATCTACAGACATTGACCTTTAGAAAGATAGCTTACTCATTAGCACATTAGCCAGAGGGCAGGGGAACAACTTGCCAAACACTATCATATAGATCATAATGTCATGTTTGTGAAAAAAAAAAAAAAAGAGAGAGGGGGTACTGGGGAAATAGCTTAGTGGTTAAGGCATTTGCCTGTGAAACCTAAGGACCCCAGTTCAAGTCCCCAGGACCCATGTAAACCAGATGCACAGGAGGCACATGTGTCTAGAGTTCGTTTGCTGTCGCTGGAGGCCCTGGTGTGCCCATTCTCTCTATCTCAATGCCTCTTCCTCTCTCTCCCTCTCCCCCTCCCTCCCTCCCTCCCTCCCTCCCTCTCTCTCTCTCTCTCTCTCTCAAATAAATAAAATGTTTTAAGAGAGAGAGAGAGAATATTAGTATTTTTTGGCTGCTATTACCATGTACTTGGCTTAAAACAACACCTGTATTTTCTTAAATTTCTGAAGACTAGAAATGCAGAGCCCCAGTATGGCTGGTATAAACTTTCTCCAAAGGCTTTAGAGGAGAAGAACTTCTTGCCACCTCCCAATTCAGGGACTGCCAGCATTCCTTGGCTTGTGGCCATATCGCTGTAGTCTCTGCTGTTATCATCACATTGCCTTGTCCTCTTGGGTCTGCTTGTCTCTCTTTCTTACAAGTGAGCGTATGATTCCATTTAACACCCACCAGATATTCTTCCCCTGTCATGTCACATTAGCAATGACCCTTTTTTTTCACGTGAGATAATAGTCACAGGTGTCAGAGATAATTGGGACCATTGTGTAGCCTACCACCACATGAGAATGATGTTACAAGATTATTAGCAACAGTATCTTCAGAGTGGACATGACTGACTTACTAAAGGCAGGTTGAGGCTGGGGAGATGGCTCAGCAGTTACAGGTGCTTTCTTACAAAGCCTGCCGGCCCGGTCTCAGTCCCCTCGCCAGAACTCATACAAACGTGGATTCAAAGTGGCACGTGTGTCTGACACTCATTGGCAGTGTCAGCAAACCCTGGAACACCTAAACACACATGCGTGTGCATGTGTGCGCACACACATACACAATGCAGTTGAAATTTTTAGAAAGGAACAGAATAGTTCAAGTAAACAAGCAACAGGAATAGCAATATTAATTTCAAAGCCAATGGAATTAAGGCAAAAGACATTACACAAAAGAAGAATTTTAAAAGTCCAGTAGATGAGGAAGATAAAATGTTTGTAAATCTGTTTGTATATAAGCATTCATATGTATTCAGTAGCAAACTTCGTAAGTTAAAAACCTTAAACTACCAAGAGATTTTTATAAGGCATACTGAGAGGCTTCTAGGTGTCTTCCCTAAAACTCGATGCACTAAATAGAAAATACTAAAGCTGGACAGGATTTTTTTTTTTTTTTTCCTTTTTCAAGGTAGGGTCTTTCTCTAGTTCAGGCTGACCTGGAATTCACTATGTAGTCTCAGGGTGGCCTCGAACTCATGGCAGTTCTCCTACCTTGGCCTCCCGAGTGCTGAGATCAAAGCCATGTACTACCACATCCAGAAAAAAAAAAAAAATGAACTTTTTGAGGCTGGAGAGATGGCATAGCGGTTAAGGCACTTGCCTGCAAAACCAAAGGACTCAGGTTCAGTTCCCCATTGCCCATGTAAAGCCAGATGCCCTAAGAGACTCATGCATCTGGAGTTTGTTTTCAGTGGCTAGAGGCCATGGTGAGCCCTTTATCTGCCTCTCTCTCTGAAATAAAATATTTTTTAAAAAGAACACTTGAACTTTTTTAAGATAAAGAAATAACCAAAGCTATTAAAAGAAAAAAAAGCTTGGCATAGAGGAGGTACAGGCCTTGGTCAAAGTGAGCCTTGGCTACATAATGAGTTTGAGGATAACCTAGGCTTCATGAAACTGTCTCAAAACTTCAAGGAGATAATTAATTTAAAAGAATGGTAGTGGACATCTTACATATGAAAAGCTGCTTTGTCTGACCTAAAGCAGTTCTCAGAAGGAAAATACTTTTTTTTTTTTTTTTTTTGGTTTTTCAAGATAGGGTCTCACTCTAGCCCAGGCTGACCTGGAACTCACAGCAGTCCTCCCACATCTGCCTCCCAAGTGCTGGGATTAAAGGCATGCACCACCACCCCTGGCTAGGAAAACTAGTTTTACCTGTACTTTTCAGAGAAGTATTGTAAGTGAGTTAATCATTCACTTAAGCTAGGAAGACAGATAACATACAGTAAGAAAGTGGAGGGAGTGCCCGGAGAGTGTCGCTGTCAGGTACTAGCACACAGATGCTGCGTAACAACAAAACCTAGGCATTTACTTTCCATTTCTTTCTTGTCTGTGCCAGTTTGCTGAGGTTCCTGTGTTACAGGCTGTGGGACAATGAGGGTGCATTCTGGGGTCCTGGCAGGAAGGCAGTGGCTGTCTAGGACAAGGGTTTTTGGCAACCCAAGCACACATTCCTGTGTCCATTCCCACCCACAGCACACTTGCTCACACCAATCCCAGCACTCCCCTCTTGCTTAACTCTGGGTTATCACTGGCATCTTTGATAGGACCTCTGCCCTGGAGGCAATCCCCAGGGGCTCATTTGCATGGCTAATTATCTCATTGTCTTCACTTTTCAGCTTTGCGGGCTCAGACCAGTGTGCTAATGAGCAGTGGAGCATGCTTTCCACCTTGCTAGGCAGAGCTTGTCAGTCTGTGACACGGGTGTGCACATACAGACTGCTTTTATGCCCACGGTCTTCGCCACCTCAATACAAGACTGGAGCTGAGCGCTGTAAATTAGTCACTGCTGCATTCCCAGTATGTTCAGCAATAACTGCACATTGCAGGACCTCAGCTTAAACAAGTATTACATGACTAACTGAGAAACCATTTCATACCCATCAGATTGCAAAAAATAATAGTAATAATAAAAAGAGGGACTGGAGAGATGGCATAGTGGTTAAGTGCTTGTCTGTGAAGCCTAAGGACCCGGGGTTCGAGGTTTGATTCCCCAGGACCCATGTAAGCCAGATGCCCAAGGGGCGCATGTGTCTAGAGTTCATTTGCAGTTGCTGGAGGCCCTGGTGTGCCCATTCTCTCCCTCCCTCTCTCTCTCTCTCTCTCTCTGCCTCTTTCTCTCTGTCTGTCTCGCTCTCAAATAAATAAGTAAAAATAAACAAAAAAAATAAAATAAGATAAATATAAAGGATACGCTTGGTACTTCCTTGTGTTACATTTATGGAGCAACTTGCACTGTAAACATTGCTAGGTAAACTAGTGCACCGCACGTTGTAGCAAGTGTCACAGAGACCACCTGCTTCCTCCCAGTCAGTCTCTCCTCTTCCTCAGTAACAGGATCCGTTATCTTCAGGGAGCCTTGCGTCTTCCTGAGTGAAGGTGGCATTCCCCAGATTCTCTTGCAGTACCGTGGGCTCAGACGACCAGTGCTGGATACATGCAGGTGTTCCTTTCCGCCTCTTCCTTCTCTCTGGTCAGAAGGTTTAGGTAGTGGTTTAGTCTGCATAGCCATATTTTATAGCATAATGTAAAACACACAGGCTGAGAGTAGTGGAACTGCAAGATGGAAGTCTCTGGGTCCCTGCCAGCCACCCTTCCACCCTTGGACTGCCTGCCTTTATCCAGACATAGAAAATCAGAAATGTGTTGTTATTTTCTTTTTCAATCATGGTAGTTCCGGCCTACCATCCCTTGCAAACAACTTGATCTTCATAGCTAAGTCTTTCATGGAAAATAATTGGGTATTTCCTAGTGAAGTTGAAGATGCCATGTGCAAGGCCCAGAAGTTGACTCATAGTACAACTCCTACATCCCACCCTGGAAAAGGTTCTCCTGCATATGTTCATAAAGACATGCACTAGCTGGGCATGGTGGCACACGCCTTTAATCCCAGCACTCAGGAGGCAGAGGTAGGAGGATCACCGTGAGGCCACCCTGAGACTACATAGTGAATTCCAGGTCAGCCTGGACTACAGTGAGATCCTACCTTGAAAAAAAAAAAATATATTGCACTTGTATTTTTTTTTAATTTTTTTTTTTGTTTATTTTTATTTATTTATTTGACAGCGGCAGACAGAGAGAGGAAGAGGCAGATAGAGAGACAGAGAGGGAATGGGCACACCAGGGCCTCTAGCCATTGCAAAGGAACTCCAGATGCGTGAGCCCCCTTGTGCATCTGGCTAACGTGGGTCCTGGAGAATCGAGCCTCGAACCGGGGTCCTTAGGCTTCATAGGCAAGCGCTTAACCACTAAGCTGTCTCTCCAGCCCTGTACTTGTATTTTTAAAGTGTAGACAGGGTCTGTGAACTAACTAGAATACAAGTTGGCCAGACTGATCTCAGTATAATGTTGAGTTTTAAAAACAAGCACTGGGGCTGGGAAATGGCTTAGCAGTTAAGGTGTTTGCCTGCGAAGCCTAAGGACCCTGGTTTGATTTCCCAGGACCCATGTAAGCCAGATGCACAAGGGGCCAATGCATGCATTTGGAGTTCGTTTGCAGTGGCTCGAGGCCCTGTTGCACCCATTCTCTCTTTCTCTCTGCCTCTTCTCTCTCAACCAAGTAAATAAATTAAATATTTTTTTTAAAAAGCAAGCACCAAGGGTTGACGTACCTCAGTGGCATCAGTGGTAGAGCACTTGCCCAGCATGTGCAAGGCTTTGGGTTCAGTTCCCAGTACCAGAAAAATAAAAATAACCATAAAGCCACCTATGGTACTATCTAAGCTTTAAAAAAAATAACACTTCCTATTGACCCTAGTCTAAAGTGATTTTCTTAGTTGCTTTTTTTGCCACTTACAACTCAAGTTTGTTTGTGACTGAAGCCTCACATACAGACTAGAAGCTACACATCATTCTCCTGCCTTGGGTTTTTTACAAAGCAGAGCCAGAGCCAGAAATGATGTCACTAGCACCTCACTCTCCAGGGTCAAGGAGGGAAAAGACTTTGTTGAGTGGCCGGTGGAGTCTCTGCCTCTGTGTCTCCTGCCAACAAGCATTTAGCCCTGGTTGCTACTTGCAGCCACCCCCAAATCTGAGGGACTCCAGCTGTACGGTGTTCAGAGTGAAGAGACCTTTGAGCTCATCTTCTAAATGCTAAAACTGAGATGGAATTTTTTCCCTCTGCGCCCCAGTTACATCAACCTTTTATTTCCTCATTATTTAGATCACTTTGAATTGGATTTCCTGTCTCTTCTAGCCAAAAGCATTCTACCTGATACAAACAGGCTTAAATCTATCATTTTACCTTAATGGTTTGGATTAGAGCTTGGAATGACATCTAGTATTTCAGTAGCTTTTCGAGTTTGCCCAGGGTTTACTGTGTCCAATGTCATTTTCTTTCATTTGATGACTGTTATTAGAGAAATAATGACAATACCAACTATTGCCTGGTTGAAATAGTATTTTTGCATGTGTTATCTCATACCTGCAACAATCTCTTGAAGTATGAAATGTTATTGTCATTGCCAAGGTGAAGTTTAAACCCAAGCCCGTTTCAAGAAGACTCCAGGACTATGCTGTCTGTTACAGGAGCTAGCAGTCATTGTGGCCACCGGACACTTGACATGTGCCATACATATGGTGATGTGCATACCGGAGTTCAAAGACTGTACAAATGAAGGAATTTAAAATATCATTAATAAGTATTATATTGATTATCTACTGAGAATATTTTGGATATTCTCAGTAGATAATATAATCATCATATTAAGTAAAATAATCATCATATTAAGTAAAAGTACAATGAACATTAATTTGACATACTTTTACATCTTAATGTAGCTTCCAGAAAATGGCTCATTACACATGTAGCACATATGTGTGACTATGTGTTATGAGGAATTGACCTTAGGCACTCTCATATGCCTCATATGTGAGTGCAATACCACTGAGTGATGTCCCTTGCATTGTTATGTTCTGTTTTATTACAGAGCCTTCCTTAATTTCCATGGCTAACCTTGAACTCACAATCCTCCTGCCTCCAGCTCCAGAGCAACTTGGATTACAGGCATGACTACCATACATGGCTCGTGTTTCCTCTGCACAATGCTACTCCAGCACGGTGACTCTCGGTGTGGTTCAGGAGCAGCAGCCACAGCTCTTAGGTCTTTGCAGCAAGTGGAAGTTCCTATTAAATCAGAACCTCTGAGTTAGAAGCCTACTGAAGCAGAAACCCGGGGACTCTGTGTTTTAACAAGTTGTTCCGGTTTAGATCAGGGCTGTCAACCTTCTGACATTGCAACATGACTGTCATTTGCAGTGTATTGACCACATTCATGGCTGTCCTGGGAGGCATGTTGCAGGCTGGTCACTGCGACTCTAGATCCTAAATACCCTAAGCTCCTGGTTGAAGGCTTAATCCCTAGCGCAGCAGTGTTTTCGAGTGAGGCCTTGGCGAGGTGATTGGATCATGAGGACTTTGACCTCAGGATGGATTAATCTGTTTATGGGCTCCTAGCTGAATTAGTCTGGGGAGAGGATATGTTATAAAACGAGCTCTATTGTTGCTTCCCAGCTGCAGTGAAGTGAGCAGCTGTGCCCACCACAAGCCCCCGGCTGCCCCCCTCTGCCTCACGACAGGCCCAAAGCAATGGGGCAAGAGGACTGCAGACCATGGGCTGAACAAACCTCTCCTCCTCCTTAGTTTATTATCTCAGTAGTATATTTTTTTTCATTGTGACAGAAACATACAAGCCCGTGTTTTGTTTTTTTTCTAATAGCTTTGCTTGTTTAAAGTGCAGCTTCGAGGTTTTTAGTATGTCCACAGAGTTGTGCAGACATAACCATGCTCTAACTTAAGACATTTCAGCACCACAGAAAGAAATCCCATTGCCATTGTCAGTCACTTCTTATTCCCCACACCATCCTCTCCAGCCCCAGGCAACGTGTCGTCTGCTCTGTCTCCACAGATTTGCCTATTCCAGACATCTCACAGAAATGGAATAATACGGCCTGCGGTCCTTTGTGACGGGCTTCTTTCATAAAGCACAAGGCTTGCCTCTGTGGGCCCTGATATGTGCACATCTGAAAACTGCTGCTTTAGGGTAGAAACTGAAAGGAAGCAGTCAGTCAGAATGTGACAAGCCAAGGGCATAACAAGAAGACTGCCCCGATCGGGGAGATAAGAGGAATGAGCCTGGGAGGGCAGACTGGCAAAATGCGAAAGGCCATTTTTCCATATGGGAAAATAAACTATCATTCTTACTCCCAGTGCCCCAACGTCTACAAAGACTGACATGGGGCCAGATATCATTGTGCATTAATTAAATTTCTGGGTTTGCTCTGCCTGTGTTACGGCTTTAATCTTTTTTTTAAAATCTCCTTAAGTCAAAGAAATGATAACTAAAGCCCAGAAAATAGGTGACATTACCAAGGAAGGAAGGGACTGCGGAGTGAAAGGAGTGCTGAAGATGGTTTTGTGTTTGTATCTGTGTGGGCACATGCATGTGTGCATGTTCATATGTGTGTGCATATACACGTGTGTGTGTGTGTGTGTGTGTGTGTGTGTGTGTGTGTGTGTTGAGGCCAGCTGTCAACACTGAGCATCTTCTCAATTGCTCTTGACTTTATTTATTTTTTAAAAACTCTTTTTGTTTTTATTTATTTATTTGAGAGTGACAGAGGAGGCAGATAGACAGAGAGAGAAAGAGGCAGATAGAGAGAGAGAATGGGTGCGCCAGGGCCTCCAGCCACAGCAAACGAACTCCAGATGCCTGCGCCCCTCCCTTGTGCATCTGGCTAACGTGGGTCCTGGGGAGTTGAGCCTCGAACCGGGTAGGCTTCATAGGCAAGCACTTAACCGCTAAGCCATCTCTCCAGCCCTTGACCTTATTTTTTGAGACAGGTTCTGTCACGGAACTTAGAAATCATGGGTTTGGCCAGACTATCTAGCCGGCAAGCTCCTCTTGTCGCCACCTCCCCAGAGTTGAGATTACAGACACATGCCACCATATCTGCACAGTAGGGCTGGTCACTCAAGAGGACACTTGAGGGCTGGAGAGATGGTTTTTACATAAATGCTGGGGATCCAAACTCAGGTACTCATGCTCCCATGAATTAAAAACTTTTGGGGGTGTGTGTATGTGCATGCACACACACAACACACACCAGAGCCACTTGCCTCTGCAAATGAATGTAGACACCTGTGCTGCTTTGTGCATCTGGCTTACGTGGGTGGCTGGGAATTTGAATCCGGGCTGACAGACTTCGCAGTCAAGTACCTTTAGCTACTGAGCCATCTTCCCAACCAACCCCCACAAAACGTTCTTGAAATAATTCAAGTGTCCTCTTTTTTTAAATTTTTTATTTATTTGAGAGCAACAGACAGAGTTGAGAAAGGCAGAGAGAGAGAGAGAGAGAGAGAGAGAGAGAGAGAGAGAGAGAGGGAGAGAATGGGCATGCCAGGGCCTCCAGCCACTGCAAACGAACTCCAGATGCGTGCGCCCCTGTGCATCTGGCTAACGTGGGTCCTGGGAGTTGAGCCTCAAACCGGGGTCCTTAGGCTTCACAGGCAAACGCTTAACCGCTAAGCCATCTCTCCAGCCCTCAAGTGTCCTCTTGAGTGACCAGCCCTACAGTGCAGCAAAGATGCAGCAGCAGGGACAGCTTGGGAAGAACATGCTTTGTCTCCATTCGAATCTACGGTGTTACTTGTGTCACGCTTTTCCCACTTACAGGCGTTCCCTTTAAACAAGACTTTATTTATTTGTTTTTGTTTTTCAAGGTAGGGTCTTGCTGTAGCTCAGTCTGACCTGGAACTCACTCTATAGACTCAGGCTGGCCTCAGATTCAGAGCGATCCTTCTACCTCTGCCTCCCCAGTGCTGGGATTACAGGCATGCACCACCACATCTAGCCCTCCTCTGCAAACAAACTCCAGATGCATGCACCACCACGTGCATCTGACTTAACGTGGGTATTGGAGAATCAAACTTGAATCCTTAGGCTTCACAGGCACCTTAACTGCTAAGCCATCTCACCAGCCCCCAAACTTTATTTTTAAAATTATTATATTTATTTGGGAGAAAGAGGCAGATAGAGAATGGATGCTCCAGGGCCTCTAGCCTCTGCAAATGAACTCTATATGCATTCATCACTGTGCATTTGGCTTTTATGTGGGTGCTGGGGAATCAAACGTGGGTCGTTAGGCTTTGCAGGCAAGTGCCTTAACTACTGAGCCATCTCTCCAGCCCTGGAGCAAATGTTTTTGACTATGCAAAGTGTTGAACAATTTAATATAAACTATTTTCTAATCTTTAATACAATATTTTTTAATTTTTTTCTTAATTTTTATTAACATTTCCCATGATTATAAAAAAAATCCCATGGTAATACCCTCTCTTCCCCCTCCCCCGCTTTTCCCTTTGAAATTCCATTCTCCATCATATCCCCTCCCCATCTCAATCATTCTACTTTTTAAAAAATTTTTATTAACGTTTTCCATGACCTTTCCTCTCCCACACTTTCCCCTTGAAATTCCATTCTCCATCATATTACCTCCCCATCTCAATCATTGTACTTACATATATATAATACCAACCTATTAAGTACCCTCCTCTCTTCCTTTCTCTTCCCTTTATATCTCCTTTTTAACTTACTGGCCAATACTTTTTTAAATACTTCATTTTAGTTAGATGAAAAATGAATAGTAACAAAGGTATTTATCATCAATTTTTCCAAAAGCAATACCTGCTCACTTCAGAGAAGCCGGAAAACTCAGAATACAAGGGAGGAAATGAAGCCACTGGCAATCTCACAGTCATGGATAGTCATGATGCACTGTTTTTTTCTGGCCAGCATTCCCGCGTATGCTTCTTTGCTTAGTAAAGTCAAGAGTATGGTACACACTTGTTTGCATTCTGCTTTTATCCCTAACATCTCATGGCATTTCTTTTTCTCTCTCTTTTTTTTTTTCCAAGGTAGGGTCTTGTTCTAGCCCAGGATAACCTGGAATTCACCATGTAGTCTCAGGGTGGCCTCGAACTCATGGCAATCCTCTTACCTCTGCCTCCTGAGTACTGAGATTAAAGGCGTGCACCACCACGCCCAGTTCATGGCATTTCTCTATGACCTTTCAAAACATACAGTGTTTAAATGATTAATGGTATTAGGACAGATAACATTCTGTCATTGTGGACACTATAAAATTAACCATTTCCTCCTTGAGGAACTTTCATTTCTAATGTTTTTGCTGCTGTGAAAAATAATACAAGTAACAGATTGTATTTAATTTAAAAATTAAAATCTGGGCTGGAAAGATGGATTAGCGGTTAAGCGCTTGCCTGTGAAACCTAAGGACCCCGGTTTGGGGCTCGATTCCCCAGGACCCACATTAGCCAGATGCAGAAGGGGGCACATGCGTCTAGAGTTCATTTGCAGTGGCTGGAGGCCCTGGTGCACCCATTCTCTCTCTCTGTCGCTCTTTTTGTTTTAATTTTTTTTTTATTTTACTTATTTATTTGAGAACAACAGAGAGAAAGAGGCAGAGAGAGAGAGAGAATGGGCGTGCCAGGACTTCCAGCCACTGCAAACAAACTCCAGATGCATGCACTCCCCCCTTGTGCATCTGGCTAACGTGGGTCCTGGGGAATCGAGTCTCGAACCGGGGTCCTTAGACTTCACAGGCAAGCACTTAACCACTAATCCATCTCTCCAGCCCTCTCTGTCACTCTTAAATAAATAAATAAAAATAAACAAAAAACATTTTAATCTATGATTCTTTCCCAGGAATCAGAACTCCCAGAATATCACAATATTGCTCAATAGAAGGATCTGAACATTTTAAAGCCTTTAAACACTTGAAACCTATTTTGAAATTAATGTGTCGTTTGGATGAATTCTATGAAAGTGTGTATTTCATCCAAATGACACATTAATTTCAACTACAGCATTAAACAATAGCGTCTATAGTCTGTATCACCGGGAGGCCTCACGTTTATCTACATGTTCACAATACATTCTCTCTTAACTGAGTATTACATTAGGCTGAGCCACCATTAGTTTGTGAAATAATAACCCCCTGGTAAGCTGAGTTACTTAACTGGTTGGCTGTTCTGTGTGTCATCTGTGTGTTTGTGTCTCTGGAATGTTACTTTTCAATTGTGTCTATTGCAGAAGTGTTCCATTAATTATCCTGTAATTATAAGTGTGCAACTTAATGAAATATTATATTAAAACAAGTTTCTGTGCAGAGAAAAGTGAACGTCTTGAAGAGCTCCCAATGGTCAACATCTCATGTAAGTGCAGCTGATCAGAGGTGGAAGACGATATGCATATGAGAGGGAAAGCATCAGACTAGGGATTCTGTCCTCTTCTTCCCAAATGCTGCCAGTTGAATAGGAAAGCTTAGACCGATGGCTACAGCAGGGCAGCACTGACCCCTAGGGGTTATGTTAGAAACTTTTGAGGCCATTATCAGTTGGCGGATGGACAGCAGGAACATTATACAATCTGTGAGGGCCTGCAGGATTTTGGTCAGTCCCACAGTGATCATACAGATAGAAGCCTGGTTTTTCCTCTCAGGGGGAAACATAGTAACTCCCTAATGATGGGCTTCACATAGGCGCTTCCTTAGAGTGCAGTGTGGAAAGGAGATGGGCAGAGAAAAATGGAGAAACGCAGCACACTGCCTTAGTCAGATGAGCAACCCCACTGATGCATTCTGCTGAAAGTATGTCCCCTCCAGGTGATGACACTTCACGTATGGTCTTCCTCTTTAAGACCCATAGCCTCAGGTTCGTCACCACCCTCATCACATGCACACAGAATCAAAGACTTCTATTGTCTACAAATGAGCTAATACTCTGTGAAACTACCACAGTCAGCCACCTAAAACAAGCAGTCTGAAGAACTGTGAGCCTAGCAGAGCCAGAGGAGACATGATGGAAGTCCTGATGACAGCCTTGAGAACGGTTTCTCAGGCCTTACTGAAGACAGGCGAGGAACACTAAGTTATTCTCTTTTTCATTGATTTATTTTATTTAAACGAGAGAGTGAGGGGTGGAGAGAATGGGCACACTAGGGCCTTCAGCCAATGTAAATGAACTCCACCTTGTGCATCTGGCTTATGTGAGTCCTGGGGAATCAAACCTGGGTCATTTGGCTTTGCAGGCAGGTGCCTTAACCACTAAGCTATCTCTCTAGCCCTAGGTTATTTTCTATCACTAGACACTGTTGGTTTGCACACAGCACTCATTTTCACCACAACTGGCCCAGAGAGAAGGCAAGATGAGAAAACTAGAAGGAATCTGGAGTTCTTGCTATCTCTGAACCTCCTATCAATCCATTCAGAATTTCTGAAGTGCCTGCTCTTGGGCTGTTATTTGTTTATATGCAGAGACACAATGAATGAATAGGCCTGCCAGGGCCTCTAGCTGCCGCCAACTCCAGGCGCATGCGCCAGTCTGTGCATCTGGCTTACGTGGGTCCTGGGTTATTGAGCCTGGGTCCTTCGGCTTTGCAGGCAAGCACCTTCACAGCTGAGCCATGTCTCCAGAACCACCTCCCCCCTCCTCTCACTTTTTAAAAATTTATTCATGAAGGTCTTACTTATCCCAGGCTGGCCTCAAACTCACTGCATAGCCTAGGATGACCCTCAATTTCTGATTCTCCTGCCTCTACCTCCTAGGGCTGGGATTACATGTGCTGCTATGCCTGCTATATACAGTGGTGGAGATTGAACCCAGGACTTCGTGCATCCTAGGCAAGCACTCAACTGACTGACACCCCCAGCCCCTACTTGGATATTTTCTTATTACCAGAAGCAAGCATCCTGTGCCATGCTATCAGCACTGTGCTGTGGACAATGTCGGTGTCCCTGCAAATTCATGTCTAATCTCCAAAGTGACAGTATTCAACAAAGAAACCATTGGGAGGTAGATTATGAGGGCAGAACCTTCCTGAATTCTTGTAACAGATACGGTATAATCTCTCCACTCTGTGGAGACAGTGAGAAGGTGCTTGTCTACCAGTCAGACACTGGATGCCACGATCTTCATCTTGGATGCCTTAGCCTCCTGAACTCAGAAATGTCATTTCAAGCCAACTAATATACAGTATTTTTGTTAGTCTAAATTATGACCTACTCACAATCCTAGTCAGAGTGCCACACAGGGAAGCCAGAAGTGATTTCTGTTCAGTCATTGGCTTTTTTTTAAAAAAGAAAAAAATCACATTCTTATTATTTTTAGTGTGTGTGAGGTGTACCTGATGTGTGTATGGACATGTACAGATGCATGTACCCCAGCAAGCACACTTAAAACTTGCAGAGAGATAGACACACAGAGAGAACAGGCTTGCCAGGGCCATCAGCCACTGCAAACAAACTCCAGATGTCTGTACCTCTTGGTGCACCTGGCTTTATGTGGGTATTGGGGAATCAAACCCAGGTCCTGAGCCACCTACACTCCTGCTCGTTTGGGGGCTTTTTTTTTTTTGGTTTTTTTGAGGTAGTCTCCCTCTAGTCCGGGCTGACCTGGATTGGTCCCAGGGTGGCCCTCAAACTCTGAATGATCCTCCTACCTCTGCCTCCCAAGTGCTGGGATTAAAGGCGTGCACCACCAGCTCCTTTTTTAATGCGTACACACAGGTGAAAGGAGACCAGTCAGGCCACTTAGCCAACAAGCCTGAGATCTTTTTTCTGCCTCCCCAGTACAGGGACTACAGGCACATGCCACTACGTCCAACATTTATCTGGGTACTGGGATCAAACTGGGGTCTCCATGTATGTGAAGTAAGGCCCCTACCCACTGAGCTGTCTCCTCAGCCACCAGCATCAGCTCTTCATTCAAGACACCGTACTGAATGCGAGCCTCGGCCTCGCAGGCCTCCCAGAGGGGCACCGCGCAAGCTGGGACAGCAAGCTGGGGTTCAGCCTCTCATCATGGGGAGCAGGGAGGCGTCCTGCGCCACCTCTCCCCTTCTCAGGCACTTCACCCGCTAGGGCGCTGCTCTAATTCTTGGCAAAGCCTGGCCATGTATTTTTTTCAGCCAATCTAGGGATGAAGTAAAGACTATCTTTTGGCAAGATTTACTTAAGCAGAGACGTCTTCTTCCCCTGGAAGTTAAGTTTCAAATTGAATCCCATTCGATAACTCTAGTTACTCAACACTTGAAATGGGCGTTACTAAGTCCCTGTGACCTGCCGTTTGAGATGTAATCTTTATCTCCTTATTTTATCTCCCACAATCCTTTCTTGTTTCTGTTCCTTTTCCACACTTCCCTACCCACAGGAATCACAAAACTGCAGCTACTGGTACGGAATGAACTTGCACGCCCTTTCAAACTCTTTATGTAAGGGCAACCTTTTAGAAAGAACTTGCAGGACAGAAGTTTACAAATTAAATACTCATTTAAACTTTTATTTCAGTCTGCAAGCATGATTTGTTTAAATTGCTCCCACAAGTCCATCTCATGCAAGAAGGAAATGTCAGGGCTTCCAGCAGTACAAGTATGTTTGACATCGCCTATCCAAAGGTCTTCCTGGACAGCCTACGTGCAGTTCGACCAAAATGAGGTTTTTACCCTTCCTGCTATAAAATCATGGTTTTGAAACCCATCAAATGTCAATCAGCAGAGAAGACCACTGGGCTGACTTCATGTATCTAAGTTATCATGCCACTGAACATACTTTATCCTAACAGATGCGGACATCACGAAGACCACAGGGTGGGGAAGACTCCTCACTGCAGGTTTACAGCCCTTCCCCAGAGCAGTCTGTGGTCTAGACTTCTTCTCTCATCATGGTATTTCCTCCAAGAGCGGAGGACTCGAGACTAAACTCAGGGAAGGTTTACTACCAGAGACTAGTGTGGGAGGTGATGAACTGCAGTCGCGAGGCAGAATCTAAGCAACACTGACACTGATGGGACACCCGAGCGCTGCCTTCAATCCACGAGGGTGACTTTACCTGCCTAGCTGCTTTCCTTCTCACAGGGTAACTGAGTACTCAGTGACACAAAATATGCTATAGCCTAGTCCATTGTCTGGGAACCCAGTAAATTATTATCCCTTCCTCATCAAAAAGAAGTGAGATTACGGCAGGAGAGATGGCTTAGCAATTAAGGCACCTGCCTGTAAAGCCTAAGGACTAATGTTTGACTCTCCAGGTCTCACGCAAGCCAGACACACAAGTGCGCAAGGTGGCACACACCTCTGAGTTTGACTGCAGCGGCTAGGGGCACTGGTGCACCAAGTCTCTCACTGTCAAATTAAAAGGAAAAAAAGCCAGTCTGTTGGGCTTGCTTCAAAAAACAAAAAAATAAAGAAAAGAAATGCGATTTAGTCCTTGAACTTTGAAAGTATTTTATACATATAAAATATTAGTTTTCCTATCAGTATCCTTGTCAGAACGATTCTCAATTGCTCTCAAGTGACTTCTTTGTAAAATAAACACTTTATGCTGTTTGAAGTACACATGAAGTTTCATTTTGTTCAGAGCTCTTTACTTTCCATCATGAAAAGTTGTTTCTGAGGAACTGAAACCCCAGAAGATAACTACCATACACAAAATGTTAAGTGTTTTAAATGATGAATCAAAAGCAGCCTTGAGGAGAAATAATAATTGACAGAAGGTAGAACGCAGTCCCTGAAGAGAACTGTTCTAATTACTACCCAAAGAGCAAAGTTACAGAGCTCCATTCAAGGTCATAGAGCACTTCTTGACAATTAGGCTTGGAGGAGGGGCGAGACAGGAAAGGGAAATGGCCTTAAGGATAATTTGAATTGGGACAGCAATCCATCAGTCCCAACACTTCTGTGTCCTGGTGTCTCAAATCACATTGTTTCCTTTTATCTCCATCTTCACTGACATCTCCAAGCAGCCTTCACAGAGCTAAATAATAGTTGTCAATGTGTTAGGATTCAAAATTTCAATCCAGTAGCCGTCAGGATCTTGAATAAATGCCAGACCTTTCATTTTACCTGTAAAATGAAATTTTTCATTACTGGAAAGACAGAAACCTCTTAAAATCTAACACATTTTTAACAAGATTCTAACTTATATTTTAATGAAATATATTACTTTTGTTACCACATGTGCCAGGTATTTTCCAGTTCACTAGTGACAGTAATCAAACAACCAAGACACTCGAGGCTTTGTCACACAATATCCTGGGAGACCCAAGCTCTGTCAGTCATATTCTGACTCCCTGAAATTCAAAACTGGGATTGAGAGAGACAACTAGGCCCAAGCTGCTTGCTTAGATGTGTGACTGTGGCCTAGGACCAAAGATGCCCACTTGACTGGACTCCTACCTCTGCCTCCTTACCCTGTGTCAAGGAATACAAGGTGGGAGCATGGTAAGACCCTCCACGGTGACGGCTGAGGAGGAATGGACTGGGGGAGTAGTGTCTCGCCCTGATCTGGGTAGGTGGCAGTTGGGACTCAGACCACAAGGCAGTTAGTCATGGCCATGGAAGAGTCAGCAGAAGGTTTACTTCTGATTACCGTTATGTCGTGGGCCGCAGCAGCGTCTGCTTTTGCCCTTGTGAATCTCAAGCAACAGGGTCCCAGATGTCCCTGGGAGTCCAGAGGAGCACAGAAAGCTTTGACAGTGAAGACACAGTCAGCCTAGTCTGTCTGCTAAGTGCCCTACAGAACCGCGAGTGACTGTAAAAAAATCCAAACAACAGTTTTAGGTTGTCCCCTGGCCTCCACATACACATGTTGAGGCATGCACATGCCACGCACATGCATACACAGACACACACACACACCCTAAGGAAAAAGGGAAAAAAAATAGTCCAATCTAGGTAATAACAACATGGTTGGGGTATTGAGGATAAGTTGCTTACTTACTGAGGAACTTTAGATAGTAACTATTTTACGTGGAAAAAAAAAGAAGCATAATAAAGCATTCATTTCCTTTTTGGAGACAGGAAGGGGACTGAATCTGTGTCCCTCTACATGTTAGGCAAGGGGTTTAACCACTGAGCTACACCCCCAGCTCACAGAACAGTGGTGGTGTACATCTGTAATCCCAGCACTGTAGTCCAGACTGGAGACAGAGGGATCATGAATCTGACAGCCAGTCTGGACTACACTGCACAGTCCTGTCTAGAAAAATAAAAGTATGCAAACAGACAAAATTAAACTAATTATTATAGCGGAAACAGTTATCTAAGTAAAATGGTCTTGATACATGTAAATTCAAAAAAATTCAGATATCTGCTACCGCAAAGAGGCATAACTAAAATGTAAGTGTGGGGGTTTGATTCAGGCATCCCCCATAAGCTTAGGCATTCTGAATGCTAGGTTCCCCGCTGATGGAGTTTTGGAAATTAATGCCTCCGGAGGGAGTGTACTGTTGGGGGCAGGATTATGAGTGTTACAGCGTTTCCCCATGCCAGTGTTTGGCACACTTTCCTGTTGCTATTGTCTACCTTATGTTGGCTAGGGGGTGATATCCACCCTCTGCTCATGCCATTGTTTTCCCTGCCATCATGGAGCTTCCCCCTCGAGCATGTAAGCCAAAGTAAACCTCTTTTTCCCAGAAGCTGCTCTTGGTTGGGTGATTACTACCAGCAATGCGAACCTGATTGCAATGGTAAGTATATATACCAGCATTAAAAAATGAAAAACAGGGCTGGAGAAATGGCTTAGAGGTTAAGCGCTTGCCTGTGAAGCCTAAGGAACCCGATTCAAGGCTCGATTCCCCAGACCCATTTTAGACAGATGCACAAGGGGGTCCAAGCGTTTGGAGTTCATTTGCAGTGGCTGAAGGCCCTGGCACGCCCATTCTATCTGCCTCTTTCTGTCTCTGTTGCTCTCAAATAAATAAGTAAACAAAAAAAAAAAAAAAAAAAGAAAACAAAATTAAAATGGGGGGACTGGAGAGATGGCTTAGCAATTCAGGCACTTGCCTGCAAAGCCTAAGGGCCCAGGTTCAGTTACAAAGTACCACATAAGCCAGAAGCACAAGGTGGTGCATGTGTCTAGAGTTCTTTTGCAGTGGCTGAAGACCCTGGCACACACTCATTCTCTCTCCCCCCACAAAAGAAATAAAATTTTTAGAAGAAAAAAAATTTTTAATGAAAAACAGGACTGGAGAGATGGATAGCTTAGCAGTTAAAGTGTTTTCCTGCAAAGCCAAAAGACCCTGGTTTGATTCCCCAAGACCCATGTAAGCCAGATGCACAAAGTGGTGCATGCACTTTGTTTGCAGTGGCTGAAGTCCCTGGCACAGCCATTCTCTCCAATAAATAAATAAAAATATATACTAAAACAGTCCAGGTATGGTGGAGCATGCCTTTAATCTCAGTACTCGGGAGGCAGAGGGAAGAAGATTGCTGTGAGTCTGAGGCCACCCAGAGACTACATAGTGAATTCTAGGTCAGCCTAGGCTAGAGTGAGACCCTACCTCAAAAAAAAAAAAAAAAAAAAAAAAAAAAGAATGGTAAACAGCAGGCAAGGCACAGCTATATGAACAGTAAGACACGCTTGACGTACTTGATCTTGGGGTGGCCAGATACACTCTAAAAGAGTAAAAGGTGTGCCAATTAGAGATTGTAGACTGGAAACAGAAGGAGTCTCAGTTTTTCTTTAAAAAAAAATTATTTATTACTTATTTGCGGAGGGTGGGGAGAAAATGGGTGCACCAGGGTCTCTAACCACTGCAAATGACCTCCAGGTGCATGCGCCACCATGTGCATATGGCTTACTGGGTTCTAGGAATCAAACCTGGGTCCTTAGACTTTGCAGGCAAACACCTTAACCATTAAGCCACCTCTCCAGTCCAGAGCCTAGGTTTTTGTTTTATTTATTTATTTATTTATTTATTTGAGAGCGACAGACACAGAGAGAAAGACAGATAGAGGGAGAGAGAGAATGGGCGCGCCAGGGCTTCCAGCCACTGCAAACGAACTCCAGACGCGTGCGCCCCCTTGTGCATCTGGCTAACGTGGGACCTGGGGAACTGAGCCTCGAACCGGGGTCCTTAGGCTTCACAGGCAAGCGCTTAACCGCTAAGCCATCTCTCCAGCCCAGGTTTTTGGTTTTGATGTTTTAAAATTTATCTATATTTTGAGAGAGAGATAAAGGGAGGGAGGGAGGATAGGTGGAAGAGAGAATGGGTGCTCCAGGGCCTTCAGCCACTGCGAACCAACTCCAGACATGTGCGCCCCCTTGTGAGCATGAGTGACACTGCATGCTTGCATCACTGTGCATCTGGCTTATGTGGGAGCTGGAGATTCAAATACCAGTTCTTAGTCTTGGCAGGCAAGCACCTTAACCACTAAGCCATCTATCCATCCCCAGAGCCTAAATCTATCTCCCCAGATCCTTTGTCTAGTCCCTTGTGAAACCACCAACATGCTATCTTTCAGTTCCCTAAAATAAGCAGGCACTCTTCTAAATGTTTTCCTTCTCTCATTACATTGGCTGAAGCTTATAGTCTCAGATCAATAGCACCCCCTGTGGGTGCTCATAAATATTGTACTAGACTGACTCACCATCATCAGGTTTCTTCACAAACTTGACGCCCAGTTCTTCAAATCTTTTACAAGCACTATAGACATCAGGAACAGCAAGTCCAATGTGACCTTAGGTGATATCCCCAAGAAACAACAGAGAAGGAATAAGTAATCACAGCACTGTACAAAGTGCCACTAATGGCTTCTGAAAGTCATTTATTTCAAACATTAGGCACTTGAAAACACAAATTTAAGGAGATTTGAAATGTACATTGAAGAATAAAGCAGTCTAACTGGCTGGACACAAGTGAATAAACACTTGCTCTGAATTATGTTATTTTAAAATAAACCAAATACTGGTTAACAAAGAGTTCAACCTGTGAAGCACAATCTCTACCAGAAAGTTATCATTTATTCATACTTAATGGGTTTACTGTTGGCACTGACTATGCTGCTGTCAGCTGAAGCTCGTCATTCTGTCATCTTGACAAGAAGTTTTACACAAAGCCAGAAGTGTACGCTATCAGAAACTGAGATGTTTTTTAACCCTAGTTTTTCTGATTTTGTTTGCTTGTGTTTTTAACTGAAAACTCTCCTAGAGGGGATGGGGTGCAGTTTACTGGTCAAGTGCTTGCTGCATGCACAAAGCCCCACATTTCATACCAAGTACCACTTTAAAAAAAAAAAAAACAAAAAAAACTTCATTTTTACTTTATTTATTTGAGAGTGAGAGAGAGAGAGAAAGAGGAAGAGAGAATGGGCACGCCAGGGCCTTCAGCCACTACAAACCAACTCCAGATACATGTGCCCCTTGTGCATCTGGCTAACATGGGTCCTGGGGGATCCTGTGGCTTTTCAGGCAAACGTCTTAACTGCTAAGCCATCTCTCCAGCCCCCAAGTACAACATTTTTAAAAGAAATTACTAGAAATATAATACTGAGACTTTAAAGTAAATGCAATGTTTAGATTGAGACTAAAATAGTATTACCTCCTAAATAAGATCATATGTAGAAGATAAAAATAATGGTTTCTCTAATAAATTGACTCCACTTGAAAATCAGGCCATTAACTGCTTTAGGGTTACTGCACTCATAAATATGGATGCCTTGCAACATCACACAATGCACCTGTATACAGACAAACTTACCGAATCCCCGAGGGTCGGAGTTGCCATTGTGGTAACTCTGGGTCTCATCATCTTCAGTGCCCCAATTGCTACAGAAGCAGGAAAAACACAACTGTGATGGCTGCTGGTTTCAACCCGAGGGAGAAAGAACCAACTTGGGGACACATCTCGAAGGGGGGACAACCCTCCCTGAATGTGAAAGACACTTTCCAACTGACCACTTAAGGAAAAAGCAGTGTCTCCTGAGTGCCTGTTCTTCCTGAACACGCGCCTCTTGTCTGTTATGTTGCTAACACCAGACTCCATCTTTGTTGGCCTTCAAACATGGATTCAATACTCCAGGGAGCTCTAGGCCTCCAGCACTGGTTTGGGGTGGCCAAGGCCAAGTTCTCTGCCACCCCAGCATGCAAATGGCCATTATTTGAATATCCAAACATCCCCTACCAAGGAAGTCAAAGTAATAAACTCGGCCCTTCATTTTTATCTGTGAGACGGGTCCTGGGCTCAGACTCCTGATCTTCCTGCCTCCATCGCCTTAGTGCTGGAATTACAGGCACCCAAAAAAATCCCCTTTGATAATGAATATACACACTCCACTGGTTTGTCCCTGCCCAACACAATCACTTTACAGTTCTGACCTACAGACTAGCCAGTTTGAAAGGAGATCTCATCTTTGAAGTCTTGCCAGGTACATACACTCCTTTACATACGTGCCCAAACCCTACTACAAATATTGAATTCTCACCAGTATAAGAGAAAAGTGGGGAAAGCAGTACTCTTAACTAGATTAAGGAGACAGTCAAGTCAGGCATCTGGACAAGAGCAAGACAGACAATCATGGCAGCTACCCCATATGTGCCATGTACATACATCATCAAACCATCACGTATGTGCCAAGTACACACGTCATCAAGCTATCCCATGTGTGCTAAGTACCACACATGGCATCAAACTATCATGCATGTGCTAACTACACATACATCATCAAGCCCTCAAGCCATTCCATCAGGGCTAGATTTGAAAACTCGCTGCTGTGGACCTGAGACTGCCACTCATGCAGGCAATATGATCTTTCAGTGTGAGAGCCAAGACTCACGTCTAGTTGAGGGGCAGACACTAAATCAGGCACGGGGCAACAGTGCTCTTTTGGTAGTGACTAAAAAGAGCAAGGAAACAACATGAAGAAATAAAACTTATTTTGAGATTACAAAAATGCCTCACAATTTGAATGTGAATCATTGCCAAACGGCTTGCAATTGTTTTAAAGGAGCATGTATTTCTGGGTCAAAATGCAGTAAAATATTTAAAGAACAAAAACTTGAATGTTGGAAGACATCAGTGGTAGCACCTAAGCATTAGCTAGCTATACTCTGGCAAATACGTCACCATTTCAGGATTTTATGTTCTTTACAAAAGCAGTGTTCTTATATGCCCTACAGATATGTTGGGCTCTGAAAGGCCCAGGTGTGAGGTCTAGTGGAACTTCCTGAGCCTAGCTAAAGTTTGGCGACCTATCTCTGGCCAGCTAGGACTCAGCAAGACGCCTAATGGCTTCTGGCCTGCTACCTCTGCACGGCAATTGTAATTACCATTTCCATAGTTACAGTTTACTTTTGGCCCTTACCTCTTCCCCCATCCTAAAATCCCTGCCTTCATTCCCAACATGATATAGGCAATTGCTCAGCGTAATAAAGCGAGTTGTTTCTGCAAGTTCCTGCATCGAAAAGACTCCCGACTCAGGGTGGTTTTTCTGCGGTGGCCAGGAGAGGTCTGGGTCGTCCAACACTCATCATCCTCCTCAATCCCTAGGGAGGAACCAGCAGGCTTCCCTCGGCACTACCTACCTGCCCGGGAAGGAGCACCACACAGATACAGCAACAATAAAAACACCAAAGATCCATGTGAAAAACCTCAAGCATAATTTACAAATTAAGTTAGACTGGTAAGCAAAGTTTGTTTTTTTCAAAAGCCCCTTAGGGAATTTTAGACCACACGCATGTATGAAGACGGCAATTCATACTCACTGTGTCAACTCCAGTGTAGCTTTCCTGGAGAACGTCCATGCTACCCTTTCATTCTTATCTGTGGGGATGTCATTCTTATCCTCATAAGCCAGGAAATAAAGTGAAAACTTCATAGAAGGAAAGTCGAGTTTTTGGAGTAGCCTGAAGTTAAACAAGCCAGGATCACTAGGAGGAATGGCTGAGTCGCAGTACGTCAGCATGGTTTAACACTCTGCGCGTAAGAGTAACGCAGAGTAGTTATCAGTGCACAAAGTTAGAGCAAAGTGAGTGCGGGAAAACACTCAGAAAAACCAGTGAAATACAAAATAAACAAGAAAATGTTTGCTTGCCAATTTAAAAAACTTACTAACTTAACCTGGGTGTGGTGGTACACACCTTTGATCCCAGCACTTGGTGGGAGGATTGGTGTGAGTTCAAGGTCAATTTGAGATTGAGATTACACAGTGAATTCCAGGTCAGCCAGGACTCACAGCAAGACCCTGCCTCGAAAAGTGGGGCCAAAAGTTTACTTATTTGTGTATGTATGTGCCTCGGTGACAACGGCACCTTCTTTGAGATTGGCTCTCATCACTGCAAACGAACTGTCAGCCCGCAAACAAGGGTCAGAAGACTAGCTCGCCCCACCTCGGACTCTCCAGCTCTGCCTGCCATGTTACAGAGGCTCTGGGATCAGGTGCATGCGCCTCTCTGCTTCGGGCTCTACGTGGGTGCTGGAGAACTGAACGCAGGCCATCAGTCTTTGCAAGTAAGTGCCTTTAACCGCTGAGCCATCTCCCCAGCCCTGATTTCCACCACCCCTCACTGTGTTGTTGAGGATGACTGGATTTTCTGTGGAACCCAGGCTGGCCTCAGACTCATCTCCTACCTCAGTTTCACAAGTGCTAGGATTAAAGGCATGGGCCACCACACCCAGTTCTCGATTCTTCAAATTTAATGAAATTTCACTAGAATTCTAATTATTAGTTTATAAATGGAAAAGGATATTTAAAAAATTCTTTACCAAGACACATACTTAGTTGTGGTTAAGCTTCCTCTTGCCCTCTTCTGCCCATCTCCCCCCCACCCTGCTTAAAGAGTTTGCTTTTTAGTGAACAGTGCCTCTCGGAAAAATGCAGCTACTGATCTCTTAGTGTGCTAATAAAACTTCTAAGCAAGGAAAGTGAGGCCAGAGAGCAGGAAAGATGGAAGAGTAGATTACGCTCACATCACAGAAGACATGAATGTCAATGGTAAGGAGAAAGGTGAAACAGGATTACGGCTGTTGGAAGGTCACTAGGTATGGAAAGGTCCCATGAGAGCAGTTTCAACAGGGTGGAGCAGCAGAAGCTGGGTGTCACTGGACAAGGAGGGACAGGGCGGCCAGGCAAGAAAAGCAGCAGCCAGCTCCACTGAGCTCTAAGCAGCGGCAGGACGGTGGAGGCAGCAGGAAGCAGAAGCAAGAACCATTCTCAAAGACTTGCCTGTAGGTTGAAGGGTCAGTGGGAAAGGGGAGGCTTTACTAATCCCGAGGTTGTAAACAAGGTAACTGAATTTATAACTTCTCTGTAAGCAGTGGAATAAGAATGCATGTAATACCAGCTTTTTCAGATCATGGAGGATTAAGTGCTCAAAGATGACCCAGAGCAATGGGCTGAAAGCCAAGTTTTTGGAGGGCGGCAATTTACTCATCACTGCTAACCCACATGCCTTGGCTATGGAGATTCAGGCACTGAATTGCCACACAGAAAACTTACTGCGACATGTATACAAGAGGCTCAAAAGCCCCCTTAGGACAACTACCCTGCACCTTTGAAAGCAGCCTGTAGACCTTCAAGCCAGATGGGAACTCAGGCGAATGAACCTGCTGCATGCCACTTTTCTCGGCAGGGCAAGCTACACCCTACAGGGGTGCGTGGACTCAAATCCCAGCTTGCCATGTGGCAGAAACTTCAGCTCTAATCTTTGTCCTCTGCAGGTATAAGGCAGAGATATAAGCAATCCAGAAGGTCGGCTGAGACTGTGGGACGAAATCACATGGTTGGTAACTGGAAACAACAGCCTGTCCTCGTTCTGTACTTGACACACGCTGCCCTGGTGCACATGGGAAGCATGACAGACTGTCAGAGCAGAGGTGGACCGCTCCTCATTGTATCTTTTTCAGAACTGATCAGACTTTCTAAATGGACCAGCCCGTGGTAAGTGACTTGCTCTCTCATCAGCAGAGGTTATCTAGGTAGTATATTAAAGATTATTTCACTCTTCATGTATCTATGTTAGACAAAAACAAAAACAAAAAACTCATTTTGGGAAACAAATCAAGAAAAGTAAAATCACTGATTATACCTCAATAAGACTGAGGTGCCAGGAAGAAAAATAACATAAGCACATGAAAATGCTCTGAAGATTACAAATCCGGTGGCTGTCACCAGCATGGCAAAAAGAATGTAGTCTATAAAAATGGAGCCAGAGGCATATTTAAGTAAATCTATTCATCTTCTGAGTAATATGGCCTGACAATTATATTTTTGGAAGCAAACAAAAGGCTGAAGGCAGTCGGAAGATGTAGAGGTCTGAGGCTTCAGCGGGCTGCTCCCAGGCAGCAGAGACTTGAAGGAGAGGAAAGATGATGAACAGCTTGCCTTTCACTGCCCGTAAGCCTGGCCCCAATAGAAAAGAAAGGGAACTTACCAAAGCCCTGTCTGGTTGGGCCTGCTTGCAAACTCCTGGCTCCAAAGAACTTTTGAAAATGGTTCTGCAAATATCCCCTGTGTTTGCAAAGCTATGGATTTCAGTGTTAAGGGGCTAAGAAATACTTGACTCACGTCATTCCAAGAATTCTTGTGTAAAAGTCCAGTGACTTCTTCGGATCTTTAACTCTTAGCATGGTCTGCTGAAAGAGGAAGTCCTGAAAGAAACCATGTGCTAATCACCTTTAACGTTCACCACTGACAGCCAACATTAATTGTGTTTGTTAGAACAAGATACCAACAGTCCACCTAGGAACACAGCATTAACAGAGTGCAAAAGATTTAAAAGAAAAAGAAACTGTATCTTTAGCCTGGGAAGTTCCCATACCTATGGCCTCCAATGCCCAGTGGTCCTCTGCCCACTATGTTCTTGGTACAGGCCCCTGGGTGGGGCAGCTGAGTGCCAAATTAACACGCATTCTAGGAATGACCTTTACCTAACAATGAATTTAAAAATCTGGCTTTCAGGGCTGGAGAGATGGCTTAGCGGTTAAGTGCCTGCCTGTGAAGCCTAAGGACCCCGGTTCGAGGCTCGGTTCCCCAGGTCCCACGTTAGTCAGATGCACAAGGGGGCGCACGCGTCTGGAGTTCGTTTGCAGAGGCTGGAAGCCCTGGCGCGCCCATTCTCTCTCTCTCCCTCTAGCTGTCTTTCTCTGTGTCTGTTGCTCTCAAATAAATAAATAAAAAATTTAAAAAAAAAAAAAAGGTGTGCGCCATCGCACCCGGATAAAAAAAAAAAAATCTGGTTTTCAGGCTGGAGAGATGGCTTAGCAGTTAAGGTGCTTGCCTGCAAAGCCTAAGGACCCATGATGAACTCTCCAGAACTGACAGAAGCCAGATGCACAAAATGACACATGAACAAAGTCACACATGCACACAAGGTGGTGCACATATCTGGAGTTCGGTTACAGTGGCTGTAGGAGGCAGAGGTAGGAGGATCGCCATGAGTTCAAGGCCACCCTGAGACAACACAGTGAATTCCAGGTGAGCCTGGGCTAGAGTGAGACCCTACCAAAAAGAAACCCAGTCTGTTGGGCTTTCTTCAAAACTAAAAATCTGGCTTTCTTTACTCCCCAGTGAGACAACTTTTTTTTTGTCTTTTTGACACAAAGTCTTATATTATATACCCCAAGTTGGCCTCAAATTGTACACATAGCCAAGGCTGACCTTGAGTCCCCAATCCTCCTGCCTCCACGTCCAGAATGCTGAGATCATGGGCATGTGCCACCATGCCCTGCTTTATTTTGTTTTTTTGTTTTTTTTGTTTTATCGGTTTTTCGAGGTAGGGTCTCACTGTGGTCCAGGCTGACCTGGAATTAACTCTGTAGTCTCAGGGTGGCCTTGAACTCACGGCGATCCTCCTACCTCTGCCTCCCAAGTGCTGGGATTAAAGGCGTGCGCCACCACACCCGGCCATGCCCTGCTTTAGTAAGACAATTCTGATGCACCTCATACATGGACCCGCAGATCTCAGCAGGATGCAACAGTGACAAAGACACCTACTGATGGTCACCCTTCCCCACGAGACACAGCTTTGAATCACTACTTTCCCAATAAGCTCCTAGCAGCACCTGTTTCCTGACTGATTTTGGCCAACTCAACCCAGAACCTGATTTGACATAACAGAGTCCAACCAGTACAACATTTGTTGAATGAATACATCAATGCCCTTGCTGAACCATTTACTAGTAACCATGGCAACTAGGAAGAAATTACAAGACCCTCGAGACTCCTAGAGAATCAAGAGGTAAAACGTTACTATCTCTAATACCTTTGTGAAACACTTCAATTCCCACCGAAGACAGAAGGCTTGACTGATAAGAGGGTATAGAATATATAAATTCATGGAGTAGTAAATTAAAATTATGACTACCATTAACAATATTTTGACTAGAAGTTTCATTTTAAGCTGGGTATGGTGGTGCATGCCTTTAATCCCAGCACTCAGGAGGCCAAGGTATAAGGATCATTATAAGTTCAAGACCAGAGGCTGGAGGGATGGCTTAGCAGTTAAAGCATTTGTCTGCAAAGTAAAAGGGCCCAGGTTCAATTCCCCGGACCCAAGTAAGCCAGATGCACAAGGGGGCACACAGTGGCTGGAGCCCTGGGGCACCCATTCTCTCTCTCCCTCTCTTTCTCTGTGTCAAATAAATAAATAAAATATTTAAGTTCAAGGCCAGGCTGAGACTACATAGTGAATTCCAGGTCAGTCTGGGCTAGAGCGAGACCCTACCCTTGAAAAACCAAAATGAAGTAATTAAATAAAATAAAAGGAGCTTCACTTCATTAAGTACAACAACTTTTGTATATTAACTAATAATCATTTATTACTATTACTATTATTATTTTGGTGACAGGATCTCATGTAGCCTATGCTAATCTTGACTGCTATGCAGCCAAGGATGACTTTTCACTCCTGATCCTCCTGCCTCTACCTCAGGAATGCAAGGGTTGTAGGAGTGTTGCACCCAACCCAGTTTATGGGTTGCTGGGAATTAAACTTAGGGCTTTGTGCATGCCAGGCAAGCACTCTACCAGCTGAGCTCCATCCCCAGCCCTGGCACAATCTTTCTATGAGGTATCACTATCGACAAGTATTATGCCCCATGTGACAGAGAAGCCAAACTGAGCGATGTGTTCACTGTCCAAGCCTCCTAACTCCAGGTCTCCCTTTACCACAAGCATCTCCCAGGCCGCAAGTCTGTTAATCTCGTCAGGGTCCCGAGGGTCTTGTCGGTACTCCCACCGATTGGACAAAACAGACCTGGCAATTCTGACCACTCCCTGGGCAGTCACACAGCCTCCTCTCCCCTGTAACTCATTCTCTATCATGAAGAAATGGTATATTTCTAATTTTTGTTAATTTCTTTTTTGGGGGGAGTTATATTTTTATTGACAGCTTCCATAATTATAGGCAATAAACTATGGTAATTCCCTCTCCCATCACTTTGCTTTTGCAGCTCCACTCTCCATCATTTCCCCTACCCCTCTTTTTTTTTTTATTAATTTTTTATTTATTTGAGAGCGACAGACACAGAGAGAAAGACAGATAGAGGGAGAGAGAGAGAATGGGTGCGCCAGGGCTTCCAGCCTCTGCAAACGAACTCCAGACGCGTGCGCCCCCTTGTGCATCTGGCTAATGTGGGACCTGGGGAACCGAGCCTCGAACCGGGGTCCTTAGGCTTTACAGGCAAGCGCTTAACTGCTAAGCCATCTCTCCAGCCCCTCCCCTACCCCTCTTAGTCAGTCTCTTTTTTTATTTTGATGTCATCATTTTTTCCTCCTATTATGATGTTCTTGTGTAGGTAGTGTCAGGCGCTGTGGGGTCATGGATATCTAGGCCATTCTGAGTCTGGAAGAGTGCATTGTAAACAGTTCTACCCTTCCTTTGGCTCTTACATTTAATTTTTGTTAATTTCAAGCCATTAAAATTTTCATTTCAGGGCTGGAGAGAAGGCTTGGTGGCTAAGGTGCTTGCCTGCAAAGCCAAAGGACCCAGGTCTGATTGCGCAGGACCCACATAAACCACATGCCCAAAGTGACATGTGTCTGGAGTTCATGTGTAGCAGCTGAAGGCCCTGGAGAACCCACTGTTTGTCTGTCTGTCTGCCTCTCTCTCAAATAAATAATAAAACAATTCAAAAACTTTTTTTTTTTCCAAAAAAGCAAGAGTCTGGGAGACAGCTCAGTGGGTAAAGTGTTTGCCTTGCAACACGAGGACCTGAGTTCAATCCCCAGTACCCATGTAAAAACCAGACACAAGCCGGGAGTGGTGGCACACTTAATCCCAGCACTCGGGAGGCAGAGGTAGGTGAATCGGTGTGAGTTTGAGGCCACCCTGAGATTACATAGTGAATTCCAGGTCAGCCTGAGCTAGAGTGAGACCCTATCCCAAAAAAACAAGAAAAAAGCAAAAGAAAGGCCAGGCATCTATAATCCCAGGGCTGAGGAGGCAGAGACAGGTGGATCCCTGGAGCTCACTGGTCAGCCAGTCTAGCATAACTGTTGAGCTCCGGACCAATGAGACCCTGTTTCAAAGGAGGAGGAGGGCGTTCCTGAAGACAACATCCAACATTATCTTGATTTCCACACACAGGCACACATGTGTGTCCACACACATATGAACACATATATACACATATGCATATGTACCACAAGCTCACAAAAGAAAGAAAATCAGCTTCTGATATCTGGGCACAGGCCTGGCACCTTCCTTTGAACAGTCAAAAAACCACTAGGATGTCACTCTGGGACTATAATGAAAGGTGACAAAAAATTCCAAAACTTGAATTTTTTTGTTTGTTTGTTTTTTTGTTTTTCAAGGCGGAGTCTCCCTCTAGCCCAGGCTGACCTGGAATTCACTATGTAGTCTCAGGGTGGCTTCCAATTCATGGTGATCCTACCTCTGCCTCCCTCCCGAGTGCTGGGATTAAAGGCACGTGCCACCATGCCCGGCTTGAAGCACTTTTATAAAGCAGCAAGACCACTTACTTCCATGTCAGTGCTTAACCAGCACAGACTAAAGCAAGAGCCTGGAAACACACACAGGGGCCAGTACCTCCCTTTCCAGCTATCATGAGTGCCGACGGCTTTCTTGCCTATCCTACCGCTGTGTTGGACAAGCCCAAGCAAAAGCTCCCGTGCTCTTCCAGGCCAGACCCGGGTGACTTCAGAGGCTTGACTCAACAGTCCTCAGGGGAACGCTGTCCTCCCATGCGAGGAGTGGCGCCTGGCCGCTGCTCTGCGGTCCTGGGGCAAGTCACAGGTACATACTATATCCCCAAGATGCCCCAGATGATTCTATGAAGCACTCGGGCACTGCTATGAAGGACCTGGCCTTAAAATATAAAGATTAGTGCTGGAGAGATGGCTTAGCAGTTAAAGCACTTACCAGCAAAGTCAAAGGACCCAGGTTCAAGTCCCCAGGACCCACGTAAACTAGGATGCACAAGGTGGCGCATGCATCTGGAGTTCGTTTGCAATGGCTTGAGGCCCTGGCATGCCTATTCTTCCCCGCCACAAATAAAAAATATATTTTTTAAAAATACGCAGATTATCCTCCATCAGCTATGAAGGTTCAAAATAATCACAGGAGACCCTAAAGAGGAAAGCAGAAACCAGAGAAAAGGCAAAGAGAGGGCAGCAGTGAAGGAAACCTTGGAGGCCCAGCTGCACAGTGCCAAGAAGTCAAAGAGCGCTCTCGGCCACCAGTATCCTGGCCACGGAGAGGACAGTAGGAAGCCACCTGAACTGGAAACAGGTGCTTCTCCAGCACCTCCAGTAAGAACACAGTCCAGTCAATACCTTGCTTTGAAACTGGTTCTCATGTTAGATGGCTACATAACCGTGAGACCATCCTCTCTAACCAAGCCACACCCAATGATTATTTCTTCAGTATCACCAGGCCTTTCATTTCACATGCAGAGGGAGGACACACACACACACACACACACACACACACACACACACACACACACAGGCACACGATGGTTCTACAGCTGCGACCCTAAGCAAATCATTACTTTCCTTGGGCCTCAGTTTCCACATCTCTAGAATGAGGACAGTTAGTTTCTAGCTCCTATGGTGAAATCCAAATGCAAATTGAATAAAGCCAAAGTGCTTAGCATGAAGCTCAGCCAGCCTCTATCTGCTTCGCTGTTGTTATAAAACACACCAGCATTTCCACTGCTCCACTGCTCTTGGTTCTCAAGTCTGCACTCCCCTCCCCCACACCTCCAGCCCCAGCTCTGGACTCACACCTGCAACCTACTGACCATCACATCCAACGGAGCCAGAATATCACATCCATTACATCCCTAACAAGCAATGTTTCCCATAATCCCATCAGGGGCTGCCTCAACAACCTCCAGTCAGCCCAAGCAAGACACAAATTCCTCCTCTCTCCAGTCAGATCCAATCCAATCTGGGCATCCCACCTCACAAAGCTTTACAATATCAACGGCTCACTAATCCCAAATCCATCTTATGTTAGAGTTGGTATATGTTTGGTGACAAGAGAAGACCTCATCCCGAACATCCCAGGAACCCCCAAAGTGCCTACCATGTTCGTTACAGACAGTACACCATCAGTGACCAAGCTAAATTTAATTCAAAGAGGGTTTTGGGGTTCGTTTTCTTTTCCCCCCTTTCAAGGCAAATTCCAGGATTACTGCTTGAGTCAGTACCCAGAAACAGGTGGGTGGAGGCTAGAAGTGTGGGCTCCTCCCTGGGAAAGTCACTCAAGACCTGAGTCTAAATCTCCTTATTTGTAAAACGGAGATAATAATTATCCCTTCTGCCCGGAGTTGCTATGAATGTACTTCAAACACCAAGCCAGGCCCTGGCATGCGTAATACATACCAGCTATTCCTATGTCTCCACCTGGCTTTCCAGGGCCCAAAGTTGCTGACCTCAAAACAATGAACAGTCCAGTCAAATCAAGGATAATGAGGAGAATGGGAAATGTAAATTAAAATGTAAGAAAGTATACTTGCCTTGTTTTTTTTAATGCAAGAGACACAGAGACCTTGCATGCTTGCATCACCTTGTGCATCTGATTTATATGGGACCTGGAGAGTCAAACATGAGTCCCTACACTTTGCAGACAAGCGCCTTAACCACTAAGCCATCACTCCAGCCCTACTTAATATATTTTTAAAGATTTCTCCACAATTGGTTTTCTCTTATTATTATTACTCTGGTGCTGAGGATTGACCCAATGCTAAATAAACATGCTTTCTACCACCAACCCACACCCCCAGCCCTGGAATCTTTTTTTGTTTGACATTGCCTGGTAAACAAAATCCTCAGCCATCTGGGAAACTGACTAACACAAAATAAGTCTCCGGAATCTGTGCTGGTTTGCTTGTTTTGAAACAGCTTAGTGGGAAAAATCCTCAATAAAGTGAGAAATTAGGGTTGGAGAGATGGCTTAGCGGTTAAGCGCTTGCCTGTGAAGCCTAAGGACCCCGGTTCAAGGCTCGGTTCCCCAGGTCCCACGTTAGCCAGATGCACAAGGGGGCGCACGCATCTGGAGTTCGTTTGCAGAGGCTGGAAGCCCTGGCACGCCCATTCTCTCTCTCACCCTCTATCTGT
>NC_059109.1:6955000-7145000 GCF_020740685.1 Jaculus jaculus
AAAGATTCGAAGTTTATTTCATCCTTTTAAGCAGTTCTGGATAAAAGACTACTGGGTTTTAATAACAAGCTACATTTAAGATTCGCTTCCACGTTACATTAGCTCTAGAAGCTTGGAATAATGACCGAGTCCCATTGAGCCTCCTTACAGATTTTGTTGAGAACTGAGTATAATTCATGGGCTGACTGGGTGGAACCCTAAAATATGCCACACTGACATATATTTCTCAACCATAGTTTGAGGCTATTCCAAAAAACTGCCAACACAGTAGTATTCTGGAAAGACTGCTGTTTTGTAAATTTCATCTACTTCACCTTTCTTCTAGACTCATATTTTGTGTATGATTCCTGTGCTGGTTAATTTCTGTATTATTTTCCTGGTAATCTGTCTACTCCATGTTTATTTTTATTTTACTTTATCTTATTTTGATTTTCCAAGGTAGGGTCTCTCACTCTAGCCCAGGCTGACCTAGTACTCTGTAGGTCCAGATTGGCCTTGAATTTACAGTATTCCTCCTACCTCTGCCTTCTGAGCACTGGGATTAAAGGCATGAGCCATCACACACTGCTGTCAGTTTATTTAGTGGACTAACATTACTGAGTCTTCCAAGGAGAAAAATCAAATTTTAAAATTTCCTACAAGTAGTTACGATCAAAACGTCCACAAATTGCAGTACCTTTAGATAATTTGTTAAGGTTACACACATACACACACACACACACACACACATTTGAAATGGGGTCTATGTTGCCTAGGCACAATTCTGGGACAATTTATGCCTGAGGGGAAACACGAGCAGATAGCTTTTTTTGTTGTTTTACGGAATCAGACAGGGACAAGGCCCAAGGAGAACAAAGAGATGTCACCTTGTCTGCCCTGGAAAAATAGAACCGTGTCTGATCCAGTCTCACCCAAGGTGGCTACAAGCAATTCCTCAGTAATAGCACTGCCTGCTTATTTCTTCCTCAGCTCAACATACCTATGTAGTCTGGCGCTCCTGAGATAGCCTCTTGAGTCCACACACTAATCAGGTTTCTCCTATACACAACTGAGTCTGCTAATAAACTCCAGAAGCATGCGCCACCTTGTGCATCTGGCTTACATGGGTCCTGGGGAATTGAACCTGGGTCCTTTGGCTTTGCAGGCAAGAACCTTATCTGCTAAGCCATCAATCCAGCCCTGTCCTTTGTTTTTATTTAATTATTTTTAAATATTTTATTTGCAAGAGAGAGAGACAGACAGACAGACAGACAGATAGAGGGTCTCTAGCCACTGCAAACAAACTCCAGATGCATGCAGCACCTTGTGCATCTGGCTTACGTAGGTCTTGGGGAATCCAACCTGGGTCCTTTGGCTTTGCAGGCAAACACCTTAACTGCTAAGTCATCTTTGCAGCCCAAGCATTTATTTGAGAGAGGGAGGAAGAAAGAGAGCCCATGCACACACCAAGGCCTCAAGCCACTGCAAAGAAAGTGCAGACACCTGAACCACCTGTGCATCTGGCTTACATGGGTACTGGGGAATTGAACCTGGGTCCTTAAGGTTCACAAGCAAGCACCTTGTTGCAGTCTAGTTTGCATTGCTGGTAGAAATCACCCAACCAAGAGCAGCTTGTGGGGAAAAAGACGTTTATTTTGGCTTACAGGTTTGAGGGGGAAGCTCCATGACGGCAGAGGAGAATGATGGCATGAGCAGAGGGTGGACATCACCCCCTGGCGAACATCAGGTGGACCATAGCAACAGGAGAGTGTGCCCAACACTGGCATGGGGAAACTGTCTATAACACCCATAAGCCTGCCCCAACAATACACCGCCTCCAGGAGGCGTTAATTCCCAAATCTCTATCAGTTGGGAACCTAGCATTCAGAACATCTAAGTTTAAGGGGGATCTGAATCAACCCACCACATTCTGCTCCTGACCCCCATAAACTGATATCCATGCATGATGTAAAATACAATACATTAAGTCCAACTTAAAAGCCCCCATAGTTTTTATCAATCCAAATGATGTTCAAACATCCCCATAGTCCAAGATCTTTTAACTGAGCCATAATACCAAAAATACCCCAAAACCCATAATGGCACAGAATAAACATTAACACTGCAAAAGATGGCATTGGGCATAGCAAAGAAATATTCAAACAATACAAGATTTAAAACAACCAGAACAAACATCAAACTGTAGTTTCAAGTCCGACAACTCTAGCCAGTGACAAATCTCCAGGTTCTATAGTTCTGACCAGCAATAAGTCTCTGGCATTCCAATTCCGCCCCTCCAGCTAGGCTACTCACAGTCCTGGAAAACTTCATTGGGACGGGCAGCTTTCCTTAGCAGCCATCTTGTGGTCCGGACATCTCCACTGGGTCTCCTCTGTAATCCACGGTTCATCCTCATGGCCCCATGGGGTCTCCATGCAGGCAACCAGCAAACCTGCTTCACACTGCCCATGGCCATTTCCAAAACACAAGACTGGGTTGCAAACTCAATGACCCTCTCTTTCCTGCATTTCTTATACTCCACAACAGGTAGGGTGCCAGTTTGCTAATCCAGGGGGGAATAAGGCAGACTTTGAAGAATGGGACACTCCTTGAGCACGCAGGCCCCTACATTCTTCCTGAAGCCCCAGTGCAGGTCAGCTGGCCCAGTCTCAAAGGTTGTAATCTCTCAACTGGGGCTGAACAGACATCAGTTCACCCAAAGATTTTTTTTTCTTCCTGTGCCATATCCTTCTGCTCACACCAGTTCATTACTATGCAAAGCAGCCCTGCACAACTTCTCAGGACACAGACATAACAGCAAGCTTCTCATACAAACTGCTAGCTCAGTCTAAGCAAGGCTCTTTCTTACCCTCATAAACCAAACCTCACAGTCCTTAGTTCTTACTGCATTCAGGTCTTTCAACTCTGACCTGAGTAGTCCATCAAGCTGTACTTACAGCACTGCAAGGCATCTCTTAGGCCAAGGTTTCAACTCCTTCCACATTCCTCTTGAAAATCAGCTCCAAAAGGCCAAAGCCACACAGTCAGGTGTCTAGAAGCAAATGACCCCACTCCTCAGTACCACTTTACTGTCACAGTCAGGTTCGCATTGCTGGTAGAAATCACCCAACCAAGAGCAGCTTTTGGGAAAAAGAGGTTTATTTTGGCTTATAGCCTTGATGGGGGGAGCTCCATGATGGCAGGGGGGAATGATGGCATGAGCAGAGGGTGGACATCACCTCCTGACTAACATAAGGTAGACAATAGCAACAGGAAAGTGTGCCAAACACCGTAATGGGAAACTGGCTATAACACCCATAAGCCCATCCCAACAATACACTGCCTCCTGGAGGTGTTAATTTCCAAATCTCCATCAGCTGGGAACCTAGCATTCAGAACACCTAAGTTTATGGGGGACACCCAAATCAAACCACCACACACCTTAACTGCTAAGCCATCTCTCCAGCCCACTGCTCCTCTTTAATTTCTCTCTCTCTCCCTGTCTTCCTTCCTCTCATCCTGCACAGCTTTCCTGGACCACCCCTCCTACACACAAACACACACACAATTTCATATAGGGAACTCAAGAAAATAATGAAAAGCCACCTCCTCTGCCTCCAAGAACATTCTTCTCCTTCCTAAGGTAACTTCATAATGTTGACACCATCCTACTGTGTGCCCCTTTCCCCATGCCTAACCTGTCCCAAATACAAATGTTCTGGGTTCAGCCTGCCAATGATAGAGGTTAGGAGCAAGGTAACCTTGTTTTGCAGGTAGTCAATTAGAGACACAGGCCCAAAAGAACATAGATGCCTCCCTGCCTGGGGCCAGACTAGATGGCAACTTCCATGTCCAGTCTGATTCAAGTCGGCAATAAAGAGCCGCTGCCTGGGAACTGGAGAGTTAAGGCACTTGTCTGCAATGCCTAACGGCCAGGCTAGATTCTAGCCATATTCCTTCAGAACCCACCTAAAGCCAGACACACAAAGTGGCACATCCATCTAGAGTTTATTTGCAGTGGCTAGAGGCCCTAGCATGCTCTCTGTCTTCTGTCACTCTTCTCTCTCTGTCTGCTTGCAAATAAGGAAATAAACAATAATAATAATAATAATAATAATAATAATAATAATAATAGCCAGGCATGGTGGCACACACCTTTAATCCCAGAATTTGGGAGGCAGAGGTAGGAGAATTGCCATGAATTCAAGGCCACCCTGAGACTACATAGTGAATTCAATGTCAGCCTGAGCTAGAGTGAGACCCTACCTTGGAAAACCAAACAACAACAACAAAAACAAAACACACAAACAAACATACAATCCAGCAGCTACCTGGTTCCAGACTCTTTTTCTTAGCCTGGGCTCTCCTGGACCCACTCACAGATCAAGGTCCTTCATATACATTTGAACTTGGCAATGAGGCTCATCCAGACTGGATGCCTAATTTGAAGACCTAATGCAAGTTGCCACTGGGTGTCCCTGGATTTTTCCCTCTTGGACCCCCCCCTCCTGGCAGGGGGACCCCCCCCCCCAGCTTGGGAGCTTTTCTGCTTTCCTTCTGTCTAATTGATACTCCCTCTTAAATTTTTCATAACGTGCCCTTCCCCACGTCTCTGTTTATCAATTCTTTGCTAGTCCTGAGTCAAAGAGCTCAAAAGCCCCTGGCTTGGAAAGTTCGTTCTAAGCCCATCCAGAGCCCAGAGGGCCTTCACTGCTTTGAATCTAACAACAGCCTCACTATTCCCAGCAGAAAATCTCCATTGCACTCCTGGACACCCTCTCTTCTTCTTTTCTCTCCCAAAGGTGACAGCGGTTTACTATGTCCATCAGTTCCTCTGGGATACCTTTACTATCCAAAACGACAAGGCAGTCTTAACATATAAAGGTTCTTGGCGCTCTCCAAGTTTTCTCTCCTGCCTTGTCTTGCTAAATTCATTATCTAAAGTCATTTGTTATCTTTGCCAGCTCCTGCAGGAATGTCACACTTTGTAACTCTTAGGCCCTTGTGAGACCAAAATTGTATAAAAGAGTCCTGTTTTAAATATATACATATCTATATCTCCAAGTTGCAACAAACTAGAACCTTCTGGTGTCTCAGGGTGTGCCCTGGTTTTCATGTAACAGCATCACCCAGGAGTAAATGAAGCTCTCAAAATCAAGTGTTAATCTCCATGCCAGATGGCACTTTCTTCTTTTTTTTAAAAAAATATATATATTTATTTATTTAAGAGAGAGAGGCAGATAGAGAGAGAGAATGGGCCCACCAGGTCTGCTAGCCATTGCAGATGAACTTCAGTTGCATGTGCCCTCTTGTGCATCTGGCTTACGTGGGCCCTAGAGTATCAAAACTGGGTCCTTAGGCTTCACAGGCAAGTTCCTTAACCACTAGGCCATGTCTCCAGCCCCACAAGGCACTTTTGATCTTCTGGAAAACTTGAGAAGGCTAACATCTCCCTCACACTCACCCCTGTTTTATTTTAAATAGAATGCAGAGGTCTGGGAGATAGCTGGCGGAGAGGAGAGCTTACTATGCAAGCATGAGGTCCTGAGTTCAATCCATAGTACTCAGGTAAAAAGGTGGGTGTGGAGGCTGAAGAGATGGCTCAGTGGTTAAAGGCACTTGCTTGCAAAGCCTGATGGCCCAGGTTCAATCCCCCAGCACCCATGTAAAGCCAGATGAAGAAAGTGAAAGATGTCTAGAGTTTGTTTTCAGTGACAGAAGCCCTGGCATGCCCGTACTCACTCTCTTTGTCTTCCTCTTATTCCTGTCTCTCTCTTAAACAAACAAACCAACAAAATATCTTTAATTTTGAAAATCTGTCTGTGGCCATGCATACTTGCAACACCAATCTTGGTGGTGGGGTGTTGGGAGCTATAGCTGCTCTTTGACCGTGGGAACTGCAGCTGGTCTTGGATCTCCGGGCACAGAGGTCTTATCGCAGGCCTCGATAAAGCAAACTTCAGGCACAGAGGCATTGACGGCCTCGGTGGAGCAGACTTTAGGCACGTAGAGTTTTGTTTTCTGTCTATAAGCTTGTGCTTGCCTGAATACATTTGAGACCTTGATCAGACTCTCGACTTGGTCTCCTTCTTTGTGTTGGCCTTGTCTCTCGTCCAGGTTAATTTCAACTCGGGTCCTTGTTTAACTCCCCACTGGGGCGGGGGGCAAACACAGGAGGATTACTTGGACTTGATGGTTCAGCCAGTCTGCCCAGAATGCTAACATGCTTCTATAGCCATGAGCTGAATCTCAGAAGGAAAGCTCAAAGCAATTAGCTGTGTGGTAATTTAATACTTGGTTACTTAAACTATAATATTATAATAAGGTCATGTGGTGATGTTAGCACAGGACAACATGACAGATATTGATAACCTGTGCACTTTAATTGCATATGCCCTACAACGTCTGGATATTTCCAGTTGGCTGTTGTGACATTTTTAATGTCTGTCCATAGCATTGTCTTGCTCAGTCAATGAGGCTTGAAACCAAATGCATCATGGAGTTATGGATTTCTGGAACTGGTTGTGGGGGGGAAAACTTAGACATTATCTCACATTCTCCATTTTGTTTTCCAAATGAGGACACCCAGTGCTAGAGTGGTTTCGCAATTAGAGTTATTCAACTAATTAGTTATTATTTATTGGATCCCATATTGCCAGGACCGGATCTCAGGTCTCCTGACTACCAGTTCAGTATTTTTTTATTCACTGTACTGTCACACTAATATTAAACTCCTTTTAATAAGAGCTATTGATTAAGCAATTCAGGATTCAGCCATTTACCACTTGTGCTAAGCGTTTTTATATACATCTCATCATTGTATTTTCAGGGGCATTTAATTCTTAAGGTCTGGGCCATTTGATGTCTTAATGCTACATGGTGTTTACTTTCTCTTAAGCCTCTAGAGAGCTCAGTGGATGGTGTCGTTTTCCTGTATATCATTTGTTCTCAGAAGTACTCCCTTTTGGCAGTATTCCATGAACCTAGTTTTCTACCAGATTTAATGAGCTATTGCATGCATAATGGTGCCACACAGCTAATACAACAACACTCATCTTTCTGCCTCTCTTTAGTGTTATATCTCTGTGTTTGTATGCTTGCATATATGTGTGCAGTTGTGTGTTTATACATGTGCAATTTGTGTGTGTGTATCCTCAGGTGCTGTCCACCTTTTTAGTTTTTCTTTTTTTTTCTTTTTTCTTTTTTCAAGGCAAGGTCTCATTTTAGTCCAGGCTGACCTGGAACTCACTCTGTAGTCCCAGGCTAGCCTCGAACTCAGTGATCCTCCTACCTCTGTCTCCCAAGTGCAGGGATTAAAGGCGTGCACCACTATGCCTGGCTAAATAAAATAAATAGATCTATTTCTTGAGATCCTCTTCCTCTTTTTTTTTTTTTAAGTAAGGTCTCACTCTAGTCCAGGCTGACCTGGAACTCACTTTGTAGTTCCAGGCTGGCCTCGAACAAAAGCAATGCTCTTACTCCTGTTTCTGCAGTGCTGGGATTGATTATAGGAATGTGTGACCATGACTGCCCCAAAGACTAAGTTGATTGCCACAAGTGGGTTAAAAGATGCCCTTTTGAGCTGTTAAAAAAAAAAAAAAAAGGCTAGCCGGGCATGGTGGCCCACGCCTTTAATCTCAGAACTCGGGAGGCAGAGGTAGGAGGATCGCCGTGAGTTCAAGGCCACCCTAAGACTCCATAGTGAATTCCAAGTCAGCCTGGGCTAGAGTGAGACCCTACCTCGAAAAACCAAAAAAAGAAAGAAAGAAAAAAAAAGTCTGGGCAAACTGGGCATGGTGGCGCACATCTTTAATCCCAGCCCTCAGGAGGCAGAGGTAGGAGGATCACCAAGAGTTCAAAGCCACCCCGAGACTACAGAGTGAATTCTAGGTCAGCCTGAGCTAGTGTTAGACTCTACCTGGAAAAACCAAAACAAACAAATAAACAACAACAACAACAAAAAAAAAAGGAACAGAACTTTGGCCCCTTCTGTAGGACTGGATTTTCCCAGCTCCACCTCTCAAGTCTATCTTCTTCCGAATATTACAACACAAGGCAGTGGTAGCACATCAGAAAGCTTCAGAAAAAGTAGAAAGAAGAGGAGTTAGATTTTTTTAAATTTTTTTTGTTTATTTTTATTTATTTGAGAGCAACAGAGAGAGAGAGAGAGGATGGGCATGCCAGGGCCTCCAGCCACTGCAAATGAACTCCAAATGCCTGTGCCCCCTTGTGCATCTGGCTCATGTGGGTCCTGGGGAATCGAGCCTCGAACCTGGGTCTTTAGTGGCTTCACAGGCAAGCGCTTAATCGCTAAGCCATCTCGAGGAGGTAGATTTTGAAAAGCATCTTTTCCTTAGACTTTCCAGGCTCCCCGTCAGCAGTCAGTCCCAGTGTTCTGAGCACATGAACTCAACAGGCAGAGTTTTATGTCACTTCAATGAAACGTTAAGGAGCATCAGGAGCTGTGTAGGTAGGTCATAGGAAACTTGTATTTACACAGCTCCACGGTCATCCCCTCAAAGCATACAAAACACTGGGATCCTGCCCCAGTCGCTGGAACACTTGGACATTAAATTCTCAAGGTCTGAGACAGGTAACATCATACTTGTGTTACATGGTACGCATTTGCATCATGGGTCCAGGCTGCCACCTTCCCAATTTCCATCTCTAGGGTGGACAGATGCCCTTCAGTGCCCCGCAGCCCCTGAGCACCGTTCTGCTCTTCAAGACTTAGGTAGGGTGGGTTCTCTGTTGGGAATGCCCTCACCCCGCAGCCCGGGCAGCGGGGGACCAGCGTCCTGCGGATCCCTGCACGAGGCACTGCCCGCCCCCCCCCCCCGCCCCCGAAGCGAACCGCCCTCGGAGTCCCAACGGCCCAAGCCTGGGTGGTGGCCGCCGAGATCCGGAGCAGCTGGGCCACCTGGGTGGTCCGCGGTTGCAGACAGCGGCCTTGCGGCTTGCAGGAGGGGTGAGTGCCAAGGCGCCGCACCCCCTTGGTGCAGCGCTGGGAGGTGGCGGGCTCCCCGCGCGTTTTCCTCCTTCCCAGGTGCTCTGTGGTCCACACCTGCTGTGAACCCCCAGTGAGGTCGCAGTCCCCGGGTCACTCTCAGTCTTTTGGCTGGGCATTTATCTAGGTGACTCCACATCCTCCCCTTTCTTAGAGCTCATAGTAAGCCTGCGACCCCAGCCATTAGGGATGCTCAGGAATTCAAGGTCATATTTGGGGACATAGTGAGTTCGAGCTGAGTCTGGGCTTCAGAAGACAAATAAATAAATAAATAAATAAATAAATAAATAAATAAATAAATAAATAAATAAATAAATAAATAAAGGTAGAAAGGTTGCTGTGTGTTCGAGGCCACCCAGAAGACTACATAGTGAATTCCAGGTCAGCCTGGGCTAGAGCAAGACCCCACCTTAAAAACCCCAAACAAACAAAAAAGTCCACAAAACTTTCAAAGTATGGGGTTTGGGACTGGAGAGATTGCCCAGCTGTTAAGGCCCTTGCCTGCAAAGCCAAACGCCCCCTGGGGGTTCCAATCCCCAGTACTCACATAAAGCCAGATGCATGCTCACACATACATCTGGAGTTCGTCTGCAGTGGCTGGAGGCCATGGTGTGCCCATTCTCTCTCTATTTCTCTTCTATCTTTCTCTGCTTGCAAATAAATAAATATATATTTTTTTGTTTTGTTTTTGTCTTTCAAGGTAGGGTCTCATTCTAGCCCAGGCTGACCTGGAATTCACTATGTAGTCTCTGGGTGGCCTCGAACTCACAACGCTCCTCCTACCTCTGCCTCCCGAGTGCTGGGATTAAAGACGTGCGCCAGCCCACCTGGCTCTAAAAATATTTTTTAATAAAAAAATGTATGGCGTATGAACTCAGTGGCAGCAAGAACAAAAAAACACAAAAGCATTTCCTCATACAAGCTTCATTTCTGTTTCTTATTTGCTTCCTGCAGCCCTAGTATCTCATCACTGAATTCAGCACTTGTCCCAAGCTAGTTATGCCTTTCCATACTTGCCTTTTTTTTTTAAATTTGAGAGAGTGAGAGAAAAGAGGCAGCAGGTGTGGGTGTGTGTGTGTGTGTGTGTGTGTAAATGGGGATGCCAGGGCCTCCAGCCACTGCAAACAAACTCCAGACACATGCACCACTTTGTGTATCTGGCTTTATGTGGGTACTGGGGAATTGAACTGTGTTGTTAGGATTTGCAGCCAAGTTCTTTAACTGCTGAGCCATGGCTCCAGCCTGCTTATTTTGTTTTCACCTCACTCTCCCACCTGCATAAACAGCACCTCTCTCCTGTTCTCTTCCTACATACAGCTCTTCAGACCAACTTAAACGCCCTCTTCACTGTAAAGTGCTTTTGCTCTACTTGCCAAGTTCCCAGCCTTTTGTTAATCCACCTGTTATTGACATTCCTTGCAGAATGCTATATTTAGCAGTATGCTTCCCCAATCTGTGCATTAGAGGGGTTCCTTAGTCTTAGATGAATCCTCAGCATACAAAAATACAGAGGACTTAGAGCAATCCTTACAGGCATGTTTATCCTTTTAAAACACAAGATATGGTCTCCTACAAAGTACAAGAACCGTGTAATCCCATTACCAAAAAAAAAAAAAAAAAGCAAATGCAAACAAAGTCATATAATTTTTTAAACTTTTTATTGACAGCTTCCATAATTATAGACAGTAGATCATAATTCCCTCCCTACCCTTCCATATCCCCCTTCCCCTCTCAATTATTCTCTCTTTTATTTTGATGTCATCATCTTTTCCTCTGTTATGAAGGTCTTGTGTAGGTAGTGCCAGGCACTGTGAGGTCATGGATATCCAGGCCATTGTGTGTCTGGAAAGGTTGCATTGTAAGCAGTCCTATCCTTCCTTTGGCTCTTACATTCCATTCTTCCCGCTACCTCTTCTGCAATGGACCCTGGGCCTTGGAAGGTGTGATCATATAATGCTTTAAATACAAGTTTTCCATTTTGTGTTGGGCTGTATTATAGTCATTCACCACGTGTGGCCAAATGTGGTTGTGGGCCCCAGGTTGGACATGCCTGAATGCATTCAGGGTTGGAATTGCAGACGTGGGTCCCAGAGAAATGGGTGTGGTTGAGTGGAATCTTCATATAACACACAGGTGTGTGGTTGGTTCATTTGTTGCAATATTCCAAAGGTTTTGAAAAGGGCTAGAGGTGGAAGTTCATAGGGCTCCCCAAACTGAGCTTGAGAACGGCAACTGCAAATGAGCGCACATGAAGCAGAGGCTGGGCAAATGTCTCTCCTTCATTTACTCTGAGTTAAAAAAAAAATATATATAAATATATATATGTATATATATATATATATACATATATATAAACATATATATGTTTGTATATTTATTTATTTGCAAGAAAATAACTAGAAACAAGAGACTCAGACAGATAGAATGGGCATGCCAGGGCCTTCAGCCACTGCAAATGAACTCCAGACACATGAGCCACTTTGTGCGTCTGGCTTACTAGGGTGCTAGGGAATCAAACCTGAGTCTTTAGGTTTCACAGCCAAGCGCCTTAACCACAAGCTATCTCTCCAGTCCCCCTTTGGGTTTTTGAAATAGCGTCTTTCTATGTAGCCTAAGCTAGCATTGAACTCATAATCCTCTTCCCACAACTTTCTGAGTGCTGGGATTGTAGGTATGCACCATCACATCTGGCTAAAGTCCGTGAATCATAGTACCACCCCCCCCACGCCCACCTTTTTTGTGTGCTAGGGTTGGATTGAGGCCCTGGCACAGGTTAGGCACGTGCTATATCACTGAGCTAATCCCTAGCCCTTGTTTGCTCATTGGTAAAAAAAAAGTTTTTTTTGTTCATTATTTATTTATTTATTTAAGAGCGACAGACACAGAGAGAAAGACAGATAGAGGGAGAGAGAGAGAGAATGGGGCCCCAGGGCTTCCAGCCACTGCAAACGAACTCCAGACGCGTGCGGCCCCTTGTGCATCTGGCTATTGTTGTGGGAGTTTAAACTGGTTTTAGCTCCTGACAGCTAAAACAATTGTTTGTATAGTTCTATCTTTGAGTAGACTAATTAAGAGCATCAAAGGAGGTTCTGGAGTGATGTTTTATCAGTTAAGGGGCTTGCGAGAGAAGCCTAACAATCCAGGTTTGATACTCCAGGACCTACATAAACCAGATACACAAGGTGGCACATGTGTCTGGAGTTTGTTTGCAGAGGCTGGAGGTCCTGGTGTGCCCATTCTCTCTCTCCTATTTCTCAAACTCAAAGAAAGAAAGAAAATATTTTTAAAAAGGAACATCAAAGGAAAGTTTCAGCTATTCAGAAGTTCTCTGGGAAATGTGGACAGGGGATTTGTGGACATAGGTGGGGCAGGCTGTTTGTGCCTTGCGTGTTGGCAATTTTGCCACAGAATGTGATCATTATTGGGGCTGTGCCTGTCTTCCTCGACACTTCTCTCCTCAAAGCCGGTATCTGTGAGAATTTATCCTTTTATTCTTCACATATTTACTATTGGAGCTGGGGGGCTGGGGGCGGGGAGGGAATGGGAATGGGAATGGGAATGGGTGCACCAGCCACCGCAAACGAACTCCAGATGCATGAGCCACTTCGTGCAGTTGGCTTTAGGTGGGCGCTGGGGAATCGAACCCTGGGGGGGGGGGGGCGCCAGGCTTTGCAAAGCGAGCGCCTTGAACTGCTGAGCCATCTCCCCAGCCCCTCTTAACCTGTCTTGAGCTTTAAGTGCGTGCGTATGGGGGGTAGTTAAAGAGCCTCCACCATGCTGCTGTAAACATTCAACATCACACGTTTTTCTGCTTCCAGGTGTGCACGTCTGAGCCCCCGGGCAGGAGGCAAAGGGCAGCAGCATGGACCCGCCCGAGGGGGAGGCGGAGGGCCACCCTCCCGAGACCCCGCCCGCGGCGGCGGCGGCGGCGGCCCCGGCCCCCGCGGAGGATGCCGCCCCGCCCGCTCCCTCCGAGGGACAAGGCCTGCGGCCTCCCGGCGCCTCGGTGTCCGATTACCGCAGTCTCATCCCTTCGGACGAGGAGGTCATCCTCCCTGAAGAGGACGAGTCGGCTCCGGGCCGGGTCCGGCCCAGGATTGGCCCCCGGCCCGTGCAGTCGGGGCTTTCGGAGACGCTTGCCCAGTCGGGCCGGCGTCCCTCCAAATTCCGCCGCAGCATGAGTGGCATCCCGAACTTGCAGGAGACCCTGAAAGAGAGACAGGTTCGCGCCTCACAACGGCTTTTCACAGGCAGTACTTAAAAAAAAAAAAAAAATATATATATATATATATATAGATATATATATATACACATACATATATATATATACACATACATATATATATACACATACATACATATATATACATATACATATACATATATATATATATATATATATATATATATATATATATAATTTGTTTGAGAGAGGGAGAGAGAGAATGGGCACACCAGGGCCTCCAGACACTGCAAACGAACTCCAGATGTATGTGCCACCTTGTGCATCTGGCATACGTGGGAGAATTGAACCTGGGTCCTTAGGCTTTGCAGGCAAACGCTTTAACTGCTAAGCCATCTCTCCAGCCCTGAGATTTTTTCTTTCTTTCTTTCAAGGTAAGGTCTCACTCTAGCTCAGGCTGACCTGGAATTCACTATGGAGTCCCAGGGTGGCCTTGAACTCATGGCGATCCTCCTACCTCTGCCTCCCCAGTGCTAGGATTAAAGGTGTGCGCCACCATGCCCGAGCTTTTTTTCCCCCCTCTTTTAAATGAAGTCTTTTGGTGTGTTTTCATCATTGTATGTTTTCCCCTCCCCCAACATGTCATTTCTTTTAGGCAAGATTTAGAGAAGCAAGGGAAGCCCGAAAAATGAGCATCGACCCATCATACAAATATATATTTGAAATTCTAGCCGACAAACTTGGCCTGGACCTGGTGACTGTCGAAGAATTAATATTGGATTGCCCATCAGTAAGTTCAAGTCTCACCTTCACGATTTTGATATTTGGTACATTTTAAACAATTGATTTACTCCCTAGGTACAGACCCTGCCCCTTGATTGAATCATATGTATGTACATGAGACGTCTCATGTAGCCCAGGCTGGCCTCCAACTTGCTATGCAGCTGAGGATGTACTTGAACTCCTGATCCTCTTGCCTCCACCACTGCCCAAGTGCTGAGATTCAGGCTTGACCACTGTGCCTGGCTTGCTCATTTCTTTATTTTAGACAAGATCACTAGTAGCCCAGGCTGATCTTGAACTTGCTGTATAGCCAAGGCTGGCCAGGAACAGGACTTCATAGATCCTTCCTAGTGCTCCATTATCCATTGCTTGTCTGAATAAAAGATGACTGATTTAGGAAACTGGAGTCATGGTCACGACCCAAGGTTGCCTTCATGAATTTACGGACTGCATAGCCACATAGTACCCTATGCTCACTTTGAGGAGATTTAAAAAAATATTTATTTTTATTTATTTATTTGTAAGTAGAGAGAGAGGAGAGAGAGAGACAGATAGAGAATGGGCACACCAGGGCTTCCAACCACTGCAAACAGACTCCAGACGCATGTGCCCCTTGTGCATCTGGCTTACGTGAGTCCTGGGGAATCAAACCTTGGTCCTTTGGCTTTGCAGGCAAACGACTTAACCTCTAAACCATCTCTCCAGCCCTCACTTTGAGGTTTTTATGCAGCTATCCTGACATCATTCGGCTTCCTTCTTCCTCCACCCCTTCCTCCTCCATTTTCTTGTGCTAGGAATCCAACTCAGGAATTCATACTTGGCAGCCAACTGCTCTATAGCTGGGCTGTATTCCCCAGCAACCTCCTTAACAATTCTTATCAAGTGGTGCTGTCTTTTCGTTTGACCCCGAGCCTCACACATTTTGGAGGTGGTCCTGACTGGGAACAATACCACTTAATGGTAAGGAGAGTCTGTCATTTTCAAGATGGGTTCTTTTCGCTTGTCTTAATGTCCTCCTTCTCCTGTGGCTATTTGGGTTCCTGTGGAGGCCAGAGGAGAACGTTGGCTGCCCTCCTCTCTTCCTCATCCTCCTACTTCCTTAAGACGAAGTCTCCCTCTCAACCTGAAGTTGCCATTTTTACTTTTGGATAGCAGGCCCCAGTGACTCTCTGATCTCCATCCTTAAAAGACTGGGGTTACAGCCATGTGTGGCCACTCTAGCTTTTATTGTATGTATGGGTGCTGGGAAATTGAACTCTGGGCTTCTCAGGGCCTATGAGACCCTCAAACTTAAGCAGCAAGCTCTTCTACCTGCTGAGCCATCTCTCCTGTCTGTGGTCCCCTGTCTTTTTTTTTTTTTTTTTTTTGGGAGGTAGGGTCTCATTTAAGCCCAGGCTGACCTGGAATTCACTCTGCAGGCCTTGAACTTACAACATTCCTCCTCCTCTTCCTTCTGCTGAGATGAAAGGTGTGCACCACCATGCCTGGCTCCGCCCCTTTTCCATTCGCCTAGTGTGCATGCACATTCATGTATGTGGGCGTATGTGTGTGTGTGTGTGAGGGTACAAACATATGTGTGTGCAGGCCAAAGAACAACCTCTGGTGTCTGCCTTAGGCCCATTGTCCACCTCTTTCAAGACAGGGGCTCTCACGGGCCAAGAGCCCACTGATTGGACGAAACTGGCTGGCCAACAATCACCAGGAGCATCCACCTTTCTCTGCCTCCCCCAAACTTAGATTATACGCACATCCCTAGCATTTGCAGGCGTACTGGGGATTGAACTTAGGTCCTCATGCTTGGGAGGCAAAACATTTACTGACTGAACTATCTCCCCAGCCCATTTAATTCCTTTTTAACTGCTGAGCCATCTCTCCAGCCCAATTATTTTATATAGTATTTATTTACAAGCAGAGGGAGAGAGAGAGGAGAGGCAAGTTCGTGTGGAAGATGGAAGAGTAGAAGGTTCAAGGGCAAAGCCACACATCTCCGCCGCTCCACTCCATCTCTTCGGTGATTGTTGAGGTCACCTTCTCACTGCTGGCACAAAGCACTTGGCCAAAAGCAGCTGACAGGAAAGTTGTTTATTTTGGCTTACAGACTTGAGGGGGAAGCTCTATGATGGCAGGGGAAAGCATGGCATGAACAGAGGCTGGACCTCACCCCCTGCCACAGCAGGTAGAAAATAGTGGCAGGAGAGTGAACTGAGCTCCAGCAAAGGGAAGCTGGCTAGAATACCCCCCAGCCGGCCCCCAACAACACCCCTCCTCCAGCAAGGGTCCACCTCCAAACTTGCCACCACCTGGGAACCAAGCATTCACATGAATTTATGGGGGACCCCTGATTCAAACCACCACAGTGTTGGTTCTCAAATGCACTCCCAAGACTCTCAGGATTAGCATCTTGTGTATTTAAAAGCCCTCTATGAAGCCAGGCATGATGGTGCACACCTTTAATCCCAGTGCTTGGGAGGCAGAGGTAGGAGGATGGCCATGAGTTGAAGGCCATCCTGAGACTACTTAGTTAATTCCAGGTCAGCCTGGACCAGAGTGAGACCCTACCTCGAAAAACCAAAAGTATATAAATAAATAACAAAAAAATATAAAAAGCCCTCTATGTCGGGTTGGGGAAATGGCTCAGTGGTTAAAAGTGCTTGCTTGTAAAGCCTGTCTGCCTGGGCTCAATTCCCCAGCTACTCTTTTAAAGCCAGACAGATGTTCATCTGTGGTGCCAAGAGACCCTGTCCCATGCACACACACACATATACAATATATTTAAAGACTATGTGATTGGTGCATGCTAAGATTTGAAATCCACCATCCAAAAGGGACTGGTTTTGTTAGACTTGGGTTACTTTGCCCAAATAATAATGATACAGGAATTTTGGGTTCCTTGTACACAAATGCAATGGGGGTGTTTCCAGATCCTCATCCTATGAAGGCAGAGAATGAAATCCATGGGCCAGAGGATAAAGGTTCAGAAAGATTCTATTGTAGCTTAAAGCTTTAGGAGGAGGAAAAGAAGGGGGCTTAAGCTTAGAACAGAAGAGAAGGAAGCAAGGTGGAGCTCTTGCCCAGGGAGGTAGGAGGGGGTTTTAGAAGCCCTCCTCGAGACTCAGATCTGTTTGTTTTGTTTTTTGTTTTTTTTTTTCTTTTTTGATGTAGGGTCTTGCTCTAGCCCAGGCTGACCTGGAATTCATTATGTAGTCTCGAACTCATGGTGAGCCTAATACCTCTGCCTCCCAAGTTCTGGGATTAAAGGTGTGTGCCACCACGCCCGGCTAGATCTGTTTTTTTTTTTTTTAATTTTTTTTTTTTTATGGGAGTGGCTATGTGATGATGACCATGGTGGCAGGTTACTATGGACAGAGATCAGTTTTCACAGCTTTGCCAGTAATCTTAGGTAAGGATCAAAGTTTCTGTCCTCTGGCTGGAGAGATGGCTTAAGTGCAGTTAAGCACTTGCCTGTGAAGCCTAAGGACCCAGGTTTGAGGCTTGATTCCCCAGGACCCATGTTAGCCAGATGCACAAGGGGGCACACGCATCTGGAGTTTGTTTGCAGTGGCTGGAGGTCCTGACATGCCCATTCACTTTCTCTCTCTCACTCTCTCTCTCTGCCTCTTTTTCTCTCTGTCACTCTCAACTAACTAAATAAAAAGGAACAACAGCAACAAAAAGTTTCTGTCCTCTAGGAAGGGTGCAAGCTTAATGTAGAGATCTTTCCTGGAGGATGTAACATCCAGCTTTCTACAAATTTAGTGATGTAGCCTGCTTTTAGTCAGGGAATAAAACACCATTCACTTTTGGCGTTCTGTTACCTGATTGCCTAGCCAATCTCTGTCCCCTATCAATAAGGGGAGGGGAACTCACAACCTGAGAGAGAGACTTGAGTACAGAACCAGTGGGGCTAAAGGAAGGAATGAGCCAACAGTATTTCACATTTGCTGTGGGCAGGGGATGGGTGGGTACAGATTTTGCTCACATGACCTATTTAGTTTTCTACTTTGTACTCAAAAGTATGGGAGAAGCTGGGTGTGGTGGTGCACACCTTCAATCCCAATACTAGCTCTAGCCCAGTGCAGGCTGACATGGAACTAACTCTTTAGTCTCAGAGTGGCCTCGAACTCACAGCGATCCTCCTACCTCTGCCTCCCGAGTGCTGGGATTAAAGGCGTGTGCCACCACAACTGACTTCCCATCCCTCTTTTTATATTTTGTTTTGAGACAGGGTCTTACTGTGTTGCTAGACAAACTCATTTTATAGATCTGGAAGGCCTTGAACCTTTAGTCCGTCCTCCTCCGTGTCCAAACTAGGAAGGATTCCAGAAGCTGCTACCAGGCACCGTATCTGTACGCCTTCAATGAAGTTATTGAGTCTTATTTTCTTCACATACAATATGATGCTCATGGGTCATGGTGTGTGAAATGCTTCCACAGTTGTTTTATTGTTTGTTTGTTTTTCTTTTTAGGGTCGCCCTCTAGCCCAGGCTGACCTGGAATTCACTATGTAGTTTCAGGGTGTCCTCGAACTCATGGCGATCCTCCTGCCTCTGCCTCCCGAGTGCTGGGATTAAAGGTGTGCACCACCACACCCGGCCTACTTGTTAAGTTTTGTTGTAGTTCTCTAATCATATTATTGATCATCATTTTCTCTTTTATTTTCAGCTGGACCCATTTCTCCGTTTTTTTGAGAAAGATGGCTATAAGACATTGAAGTTTTTGTACCAGGAAGGAGATGTGCCAGGTCTTGGTAAGGAGGTTTGGTGAGGAAACGGGCTAGTGATTAACTAATGAATGTTAATGTGTAGTGTATTTTCATCTTAGGCAATAGATACTCTTCTCTTTTAAGCAGCCATCTCTTCAGCTAGGATTCTTCTTTTTTTCCCCCCTAATTTATTTGAGAACGAAAGACAGAGAGAGAAAGAGGGAGAGAGAGACAGAGGGAGAGAATGGGCACATCAGGGCCTCCAGCCACTGCAAACGAACTCCAGATGCATGTGCCACCTTGTGCACCTGGCTTACGTGGGTCCTGGGGAACCGAGCCTTGAACCGTGGTCCTTAGGCTTCATGGACAAGTGCTTAACCACGAAGCCATCTCCCCAGCCCTCCATTCAGGATTCTTGTTCTCATTTTAAAGCAAGTGCATTGAACGGCTGAGCCATCTCTCCAGCCAGCATTCTTGTCTTTTAGAAAGAAAATTTTATTAGATGCATATCTGAAAAAGATAGTTTCTTAATAACATTTCACTCTGAGTCCCAATAAACATCTGGGACACTGTCATTATGGTTTAAGAGAGACATCTGTGTAGAAGCCATTGGCCTCTACTGGGAAATACACACTTCTATTAGAATTTAATTGCAGTTCCCTGGAACAGGTGTCTCTATTGTGTCCATATGTTTTTTGATAACTAGAAATGGTCATGCATCTAACTCCGGAGCCCAGCAGCTGGCCCGCTGTGGCCCCGGCTCAGCGTCTTGAGGCTGTGTCTGCTGTCAATCACACGGTCTAGTGTTTTTTTTTTCCCCCTCCGCGCTTCATATTATGCCTAAGACAATTAACATGCAGCCAAGTTATTAAACCTTTGTTTCGGTAAGTTAGCTACACAGGCTGTCCTTTTGTTATCAGGCCACTTACCATCTAGGTCCTGTGGATGTGCTTTCTGTATGTTCCTGCTTTCGATTTTTTTTCTCTCACTTTCTTCTGCTATTGCTTTAGGCTATGCTTGTATTTTTTTCTTGTGTGTTGCATGTATGTGCACATGCATGTGGAGACCAGAGAACCTCAGATGTTCTCTTGGTGCTGTTTACTGTTAAAATTTATGTATATATACATATATGTGTGTATATATATAAATAGATATATACATATATATATATATATATATTAATATACATAGGCTTATTTTTGTACTTTTTTCTAGGCAGGATCTCACTCTAGTCCAGGCTGATCTGATACTCACTCTGTAGCTCCAAGATGGCTTTAAACTCATGCCCATTCTCTTACCTCAGCCTCCCAAATGCTGGGAAAGGCATGCTCCACCACGCCCATCTCATTTTTTTTTAAAATTAATTGCTGGTTAAATATCAAAATGATACCTGACAATTCTAGAAAGAGAGAAACAATCTACAATTAGGATGAAAATAACCACTTAGAGTGCCACCATTCAGTTGGTGAAAGCACTGTTAATGTCCCTCTGGAACTGTTTTGCTATATACATGCTTTTAAATTTTTTTTTTTTTTTTGAGTTTTCGAGGTAGGGTTGAGCTTAGCCCAAGCTGACCTGGAATTTACTATGTAGTCTCAGAGTGGCCTTGAACTCACAGTGATTGTCCTCCTTCTGCCTCCCAAGTTCTGGGATTAAAGGTGTGTGCCACCACGCCCGGATTTTTATTTTTTATTTTTTAATGGAATGCAACTCTATGTATTATTCTACACTTTTTTAAACACATTGTATTTATTTATTCATTCATTTGAGAGAAAGCGAGAGAGAGAGAGAGAGAGAGAGAGAGAGAGAGAGAGAGAGAGAGAGGGAGGGAGATGCAGATAGAGAGAAAGAGAGAATGGGTGCACCAGGGCCTTTAGCTACTGCAAATGAACTCCAGACGCATGTGCCACTGTGGCTTACATAGGTACTGGGGAATTGAACTGGGGCCCTTAGGCTTTGCAGGCCAACATCTTAACTGCTAAGCCATTTCACCAGCCCTACACTGTTTATTTTTCTTTCTTTATTTATTTTTGAGAGAGAGAGAATGGGCACTCCAGGGTCTTCAGCCACTGCAAACGATCTCTAGACACTTCTGCCCCCTTGAGGCTTATGTGCAGCATTGCATTTGGGTTACATGGGACCTAAAGATTTTAATACGAGTTCTTAGGCTTAGCAGGCAAGCACCTTAACCATTGGGCCAGCTCCACAGCCCTATACTGATGTTTAAAACTTGGTAACATTGACTTTTCCATGCCAACAATTCACACATTTAGAAATTTTTAATAGTTGCACTGCAGTTCACTAGGCTGATGTAACTATGATGTTAAAAAATGATCTCCTGTTACAATTTAGATTGTTTGCAGCAAGACTAACATTGAAGCTAACTCTGGGTGGATTAGTAGGAATGTTTCGGGAGAATTCCCAGAACAGAAGGTGGACATATTTTTAGTTAGTATTGTTGCAAAGTACAACAGTGGTAAATTTAATCTGTTAGTTAAATGTTTATGTCTCTCTCACTGTGCACCTGCTATATAAAGGCACTTTATAAAAGCAAGTGCCTTTAATCTCTTGAGTCATCTCACCAGTCCCTAATATTGCAACCAGCCATCTAATGGAACTGTCATACTTTAAATAGTTTCTTAGGGCTGGAGAGATGGCTTAGCGGTTAAGCGCTTGCCTGTGAAGCCTAAGGACCCCGGTTCGAGGCTCGGTTCCACAGGTCCCACGTTAGCCAGATGCACAAGGGGGCGCACGCGTCTGGAGTTCGTTTGCAGAGGCTGGAAGCCCTGGCGTGCCCATTCTCTCTCTCCCTTTATCTGTCTTTCTCTCTGTGTCTGTCGCTCTCAAATAAATAAATAAATAAATAAATTAAAAAAAATAACATAAATAGTTTCTTAAAATTAGATATTTATGGTTCAATGTTTAGTTCTTATTAAAATTAGCTTAAAGGGGCCAGGAATGTGCCTCTGGTGAGTTGTTGCCTAGGTGTACAAAGCCCCGGGTTCAATCCCAGATACTTAAAAAAAAAAAAAAAAAGAGGAGGAGAACTACTTCATTATAAACCCCATGAGTGTGTTTAGTGTGGATCTGTTCCTCCTCAGTATTCTCAGTAAAGCCTTCCTGAGACAGGGCCAGCTCACCTGAAACTGAACAACGGGTAGTAATGTCATAGGCGAATGATGATGGCCTGGAGGAACAGTGTGTGTGTGAAGGTCTTGAGTCAGGGCCAAAAAAAGTGAAAGTTCAAGGTCAGGGAAAGAGAACTGGGGATGCTGCAATTTAAGCACCCGTAGCTCGGGGCTGGAAAGATGGCTCAGGGGTCAAAGGCACTGGTTTGCAAAAGCCTGCGATCCAGGCTCATTTCCCCAGCCAGCCGAGTTAGCTGGGTGTACAAAGCGGGTGCAAGCGCACGGAATTTGTTTGCAGTGGCAGGAGGCTCTGGCATGCCCCCACCCTTGTGCAAAAAAGAAAAGAATTGTGGGTACTACCATCTTTTGGAGTGTGTGTACAGGGCGGGTGGGGTGAGGTTTTATAGTGTGGCCCCACTTGCTGTTCGTCTTTGCTCCCTGACACTGGCTGCAGAGGTGAGCAGCCCGCCTCCCGTTTCTGCTCCCTTCCTTCCCTGCCACGATGCGACACTTTGCCTTGAGACCCTTCGCCAGAATATACCCTTTCCTTCCTCAAGCTGCCTCCTACCAGGGGTTTGGAGGACGGAATTTATTCCGGGATGATGTCACAAACTTCTCAGTAAAGTGCAACAGCAAGCCACGGTGTGTCACAGTTGCTCGGTTATATGTGGTCCCATGGCCAAGTCATGTGACCTTTTATTTCTTGCTTTTTTTTCCAGAATGTGGTCGAACTTTTGCCGGAGTACCAAAGGGCGCAAAGATAATGAGATTGTACATAGACAGCGCAGCCCCGGAGAAACTGAAAGGACTGTGTGTATTTTTCGTTCGCTGCCGTAATGATGTAGCTGTAAATACTAAAGGTGTTCATGAGGTAGGTTTAATTTCTTGTAAAGATATAATTACATATTGGTGTTCTTTCACGGTCACATTTTCGCATTCCTTTCCTCTCTTTTTCTGTTTTTGTTTTTTTTTTTTTTTTTTTTTGTTGTTGTTTGGACTTTTGATTTTTATCTTTCGAGGTAGGATCCACTCTAGTCCAGGGTGACCTGGAATTCACTATGCCGTCTCAGGGTGGTCTCAAACTCACAGTGATCCACCTACCTCTGCCTCCCAAGTGCTGGGATTAAATGTGTGCACCACCACGCCCGGTTCTTCCTCGCTTTTTCTATACCTATGATTGATTTGAGTGCCCAGAAAAGAATGTGTGTGTGTGCGTGTATATACACACACACACACACACACACACACACATACATACACACACACACACACACACACACACATATATATACATATGTACATATATATATATATATATATATATATATATATGATATTTAATTATTTATTTGAAAGAGAGAATGGTATGCCAGGGCTTCCAGACACTGCAAATGAACTCCAGATGCATGTGCCTCCCCTTGTGTATCTGGCTTACGTGGGTCCTGGAGAATCAAACCGGGATCCTTTGGCTTTGCAGGCAAACACTTTAACAGCTAAGCCATCTCTCCAGCTCTGTATTCATATTTTCAAATAAATTATAGGACATTAGATATAACCGAGCTTGGTTTGATGTACCCTGTAGAGACTGCCTTTAGAATTTACAAAAATTCCATTTCCTTTTTTTATATTTTATTTTTTTATTTATTTGAGAGAGAGAGAGAAAGTGAGAGAATGGGCATGCGAGGGCCTCCAGCAGCTGTAAACAAACTCCAGATGCATGAGCCACTTTGTTCATCTTGCTTATGTGGGCCCTGGGGTATCAAACCTGAGTCCTTTGGCTTTGCAGGCAAGTGCCTTAACTACTGAGCCATCTCTCCAACAGAGTATTTTATTCCTTTAATACTTTTGCAAGAAGGGAGTGTTGCTTACTTAGTGTGGGGAAGAAGGCAGGGTGGCAGAATGGGAAAAGCAGGATGCTACTCAGCTGGACCAGAATTTGCCTCCTAGATCTGCCACCGATTAGCAGTGGGCCCTCTGGCCGGTTTCCCATCCTTTCTGAGACTTGGGACATACTTGAATCAGGAATGACACCCTCCTTGCAGGACTGTCGTAAGACTTTGAACTGATCATAGAAGTCAATTCTTGTTACCTTGCCTGAGTCAGTGCAGGTTCTCAACAAGGTAGGGTCTCACTCTAGCCCAGGCTGACTTGATCTCACTATATAGTCTCAGAGAGGCCTCGAACTCACAGCAATTCTCCTACCTCTCCAAGTGATTAAAAAAAATATTTATTTATTTGCAAGCAGAAAGAGAGAGAGAATGGTCACACCAGGGCCTCAAACCATTGCAAAACAAACTCCAGATGCATGCACCACTTTGTGTATCTGGCTTTACGTGGGTCCTAGAGAGTCAAACGTGGATCATTAGACTTTGCAGGCAAGTGCCTTAACCGTTGAGTCGTCTCTCCAGCTCTGTTTTTCTTTTCTTTCCTTTTTTTTTTTTTTTTGAGCTTTTGAAAACTGTTACTGATCATTTTTCTGAGTCAAGGGCTAATTTCATTGTTCCTTCCCTGGTGTAGACCCAGGCTTTTGGGTTTCCAAAACAAAGCTCTGTGACCAAATGAGTTACTGATCTTAGCACTCTCAAATACTCATAACCACTTCTGTCCTCCTGATAAGTTTACAAAATATCTCACTTGTTTATTACAAATGAAAAATAACTTGATGGTTTTTAGTTTCTTAACGGATTTATTCACATACAACCATTGAATACCTTTTAGGAGGTGCTATTTACTGTCTTGGATGCCTCAAAAGGACTGTTAAATGGGATCAAGAACATGCTGTCAAACATATTTCTACCAGCTATCCTTGCAACAAACAACTGGGGAGCTTTGAACCAGTCCAAGCAGGGAGAGTCTGAGAAGCACCTTTTCACTGAAACCATCAACAGATACCTTTCATTTTTAGATGGTAAGTACAAAATGTAATGCTTACTAAACTAAAACGGAACACCTTATATATGAGATGTGTTATTAAAAGCAAACATTCATAAAAATGTCTCCGTCCTAAGAGAAAATGTAAGTGAATGTAATTATGCGGTCTAGAGGTGAGATGGAACAGTGTGTGAGACCCTCATTTTCAGGGATTTTTACAGAAACAGGTATATTTTGTTTTTTGAAATTTTGTATTAAGTAGGAGAAATTTCTTCCTGGATTTTGTGTGTGTGTATGTGTGTGTGTGTGTGTGTGTGTGTGCATGTGGTATATGCATCCGTGCTGTGCAGATCTGTGTGCCCCATGCACATGTGGTTGGAGGCCAGAGGTGGATGTTAGGTGACCTTCTCTATCGCTTGTCTGCATTGTTCCCTAAGACAGTATCTCTCCCTGAACCTAACCATTTTTCAGTTAGATTGCCTGGTCAGCAAGCCCCTGTGAAGCTACGTTTCTGCCTCCCTTAGTGTTAGTGTTATAGGCATGTGTAGCGTGGGTGCTGGGCCATGACCTCACGTCCTTGTGCTTATGCAGCAAGTGGTCTTACCAGCTGTGCCATCTTTGCACAGGGAGAGAGAGATCGACAGAGGGCTGGGCGTGGTGGCTCACGCCTTTAATCCCAGCACTCAGGAGGCAGAGGTAGGAGGATTGCCATGAGTTCAAGGCCACCCTGAGACTACATAGTGAGTTCCAGGTCAGCCTGGGCTAGAGTGAGACCTTACCTTGAAAAACCAAAACAAAAAGAGAGAGAGAGAGCGAGAGAGAATGGGCACTACAGGGCTTCTTGCTACTACAAGTGAACTCCAGACACATGCACCATTTTGTGTATCTGGCTTTATGTGGGTACTGGAGAATCAAACCCTGGCCATCAGGCTTTGCAAGCAAGTGCCTTTAACCACAGAACCATCTCTTCAGCCCCTCTTCCTGTGTTCTTAATGAAAACTTTTTCATTAAGTGGTGAACTCTTGGAAATGTGTATTTTTATAACTTAATATTATAAAATAAACAATTTGGGCCAGGCATGGTGGTGCATCCCTTTAATCCCAGCACTTGGGAGGCAGAGGTAGGAGGATCGCCCAGAATTCAAGGCCACCCTGAGACTACATAGTGAATTCCAGGTCAGCCTGGGCTCGAGTGAGACCCTACCTTGAAAAAACAAAAATAAATAAATAAATATAATTTGATTTACAAATCAAGTCACAATCTAATGATCAATTAGAATTGTATTTCTTGCTTGCTTGCTTTTTGAAGTCAGGGTCTCATGTGGCCAGGCTGGCATCAAACTTGCTATGCAGTTGGAAGATGACCTTGAACTTCTGATCCTCCTGTATCCATCTCCCAAGTGCTAGGATCACAGGCATGGGCCACCCTGCCAGGCTCCCCTAACTTCAATGTTTTATTTATTTATTTATGAGAGAGAGAGAGAGAGAGAGAGAGACTGACTGAGAGTCCGAGAATGGCAGAGCCTCTAGCCACTGCAAATGCACTCCAGACATGTGCGCCCCCCTTGTGCATCTGGCTTTATGTGGGTACTGAGGAATCGAACCTGGGTCCTTAGGCTTCACAGGCAAGTGATTTAACTGCTAGGCCATCTTTCTGGCCCTCCCCTAACTTTAAATAATTCTTTTTCTTTTTTTTTTTTTTAAGACAGAGTCTCATGTTTTCCAGCCTGGCCTGAAACTCATTATGTAGCTGAGGATGACCTTGAATTTCTGATCCTCTATCCCAAGTGCTGGCATTGCAGGCGTGGACCATCACGCTAGCTTATGTGGTGCTGGGCATCACAGCCAGGGCATTGTGCATGCTGAGCAAGCATTCTACCTGCTCAGCTATATCCCCTGCCCTTAGAAATGTGTGTGTGTGTGTGTGTGTGTGTGTGTGTGTGTGTGTGTGTGCCAGGCGTGGTGGCACATGCCTTTAATCCCAGCATGCCGAGAGTTTGAGGCTACTCTGAGACTACATAGTGAATTCCATGTTAGCCTGGGCTAGAGTGAGACCCTACCTCGAAAAACAAAAAACAAAAAAACAAACAAACAAAAAAAGAAATAGAAATGTGTGTGTGTGTGTGTGTGTGTGTGTGTGTGTGTGTGTGTACTTCTTCTGTTCAACAGCTGGGACAAGATTTATTTAGTGAAAGAAGCCCGAGAAGGGCTCTGGCCAGGCAAGTCAGAAGCCTAGAATTATATTTCTATCTTTTTTTTTTTTTTTTGGTTTTCTGAAGTAGAGTTTCACTTTAGTCCAGGCTGCTGACCTGGAATTCACTATGTAGTCTCAGGGTGGCCTCGAACTCTCAGTGATGCTCCTACCTCTGCCTCCCAAGGGCTGGGATTAAAGGTGTGTGCCACCAAGCCCGGCTTTATATTTCTTTTTTTTTTTTAAATTTTTTATTTATTTGAGAGTGACAGACAGAGAGAAAGAGGGAGAGAGGGCTGGAGAGATGGCTTAGCGGTTAAGCGCTTGCCTGTGAAGCCTAAGGACCCTGGTTCGAGGCTCGGTTCCCCAGGTCCCACGATAGCCAGATGCACAAGGGGGCGCACGCGTCTGGAGTTCGTTTGCAGAGGCTGGAAGCCCTGGCGCGCCCATTCTCTCTCTCTCCCTCTATCTGTCTTTCTCTCTATGTCTGTTGCTCTCAAATAAATAAATAAAAAATGAACAAAAAAAAACTTAGAATAGTTATGTCATTAAAAAAAAAAAAAAGAGGGAGAGAGAGAGAGAGGGAGGGAGGGAGGGAGAGAATGGGCACGCCAGAGCCTCCAGCAACAGCAAACGAACTCCAGATGCATGTGCCCCCTTGTGCATCTGGCTAACATGGGTCCTGGGGAGTTGAGCCTCGAACTGGGGTCCTTAGGCTTCACTGGCAAGCGCTTAACCGCTAAGCCATCTCTCCAGCCCCCAGTTTTATATTTCTTTTAAAAGTATTTTATTTATTTATTTGTAAGTAGAAAGAGAGAGAGGAGAGAGTGAGTGCCGGGGCCTCCAGCCACTGCAAATGAACTCTAGATGCATACAACCACTTGGTGCATCTGGCTTTACATGGGTAGTGGGGTATTGAACGTGGGGCATCAGGTTTGGCAGGCAAGCACCTTAATGGCTGAGCCATCTCTCCAGTCCTAGAAGCATATTTCTATAAAACACTAGCTCTCTTATATTTCATTGATTTATAGCTTCAAATCACATCTCGACATCTACCCCACTGTCATTAAACACTTATTTAAAATTTTTTTCCCCTTCCCTTTAAGGTGCTCGAATAAGCATTGAGGGAACAGTGATGTTAAAGAAGATTGACAATATCGACTTTTCCAGACTTCACACCTTCGAGGAGGTGACGTCTGCAGCGAGCAATTCTGAGCTTGTGCATCAGCTGGAGGAGGTGCTGATGATATGGTACAAGCAGATTGAGCAGGTGGGGACGCTCGGGTCAGGACTGAGCAGGTGTAGCAGCGTGCTCGTGCGTCCTAGCCGTGGCATTTTGCCCCTAATGTCAGAGGGGTCTGCCTTTCTTCTAGGCTCTGCTTTGGAGCCTGACTTGCTCTTTGGCTTGAGAGAAAAATCACTGGTCACTCCAAGTCAGCTGTAAGGCATTTCTCACATTCAGGAGGAAATCATCACGCCATGGATTGGGAATTACATAATGAGAACAGGAAGTAGCCATCCTCAAATAGCTGACTATTGTTAATACTCACTATGAGAGAGAGAGCGAGAGTGGGAGGGGGAGAGGAAGGGGAGGAGGTCGAGAGGACGCTAGCTCACAGTGAGGAACCACATTACCAGCCACCGAATAATTTCCTCCCTGGTGATCAGTGCCATTGTTCCAATTGTCACACAGGTTCAGGCCAGGCCCATTCCAATGGCAAGTCCACAGCTCTCTGCTTAAAACACAAGACAATCTGGGCTGGAGATATGGCTTAGCAGTTTAGGCACTTTCCTGCAAAGCCAAAGGACCCAGGTTCACTTCCCCTCAGGACCCATCCAAGCCAGACGCATGAGGTGGTGCCTGTGGCTGGAGTTCGTTTCCAGTGGCTGGAGGCCCTGGTGTGCCCATTTTCTCTTTCTCTCAACCTCTCTCTGTCTGCCTCTTTCTCTTTAGCTCTCTCGCTCAAATGAATGTGCTGGGGCCTGTAGCAACTACAAGTGAACTCCAGAGGCTTTGCAGGCAAGCACCTTAACCTCCAAATGTCAGTTGTTTAATCGTGGCCAGTGTATTGGGCAGGCAATGCTATCTTGATTTACTCTGCATTATCATGTGTAGTGTAGTGCTCAGTCTCCATGGTCAACTTAATTGGATCTAGAATCACCCTCCTAATAAAGCTGTGGGTGTGTTTGCCAGCAAGTTTCTAGGTTAGATGAATGGAGATGAGGAGACCCACCTTAGTATGGGCAGCATCGTTCCATGGGCTGGGATCCTGGGCTGTGTTAAAAGGAAGAGACTAAGCCAGGCGTGGTGGCGCACGCCTTTAATCCCAGCACTCAGGAGGCAGATAGGAGGATGGCTGTGAGTTCGAGGCCACTCTGAGACTACAGAGTGAATTTCAGGTCAGCCTGGGCTAGAGTGAGACCCTACCTCAAAACAAACAAACAAAGAAACAACAAAACAAGGAAGAAGCTGGCTGAGCATCAGCATTCGCCTCTCTTTGCTTCTTGACTGTGGATGTGTGGATACAGGGCTGGGTTTCTGTGTGGGCATGCACGCATGCATGAGAATGTGCATGCGGGCTTGTGTGCATGCCCAGCTGCTTACCTGGATGCTGAGGAATCAGACTCGGGACAAATCAGCCCTGTCAGACCCCTCTGCTTGCACCAAGTCCTCACAGGCTAAGCCATCTTCCCACCCACAGTGTTACTGAATTTTACAGATGTGACCAACCATATTGCCTGTGATTATGTCAGGTTTCTTTTTTCGTTGTTTTTTTTTTTTTTCAAGGCAGTGTCTCAGTCTAGCCCAGGCTGACCTGGAATTCACTGTGTAGTCTCAGGGTGGCCTCCAACTCACACCGATCCTCCTACCTCTGCCTCCCAAGTGCTGGGATTAAAGGCGAGCGCCACCATGCACAGCCTTTTTTTTTTTTTTTTTTAAATTAAATCTGTTTAACATTTTTTTTTTTCTGTTTAACTTTTAATTACTTATTTTGTTCTTGGACTTCCTTTACTAAATGGGATAGAAGTGGATGGTCAAAGTAGCAAACTTATCATGCCTCCCCCCTTTCTAAGGAGCAAAATATTCTGTAAAATTTCACTTTTAAGTATGTTTGTGGATTTTTGGTAGATACGAATTATGATAAAGGTCCTCTCTATCCTTTAGATGCTAAGAGTTTTTTTTTTTAAAAAAACAATATTCAGTTTTAAAAAAATCATGCTTTTAAGACAGGTGTGGTAGTGCACACCTTCAATCCCAGCACTTGGGAGGCAGAGGTAAGAGGATTGCTGTGAGCTTGAGGCCAGTTTGGGATTATAGGGTGAGTTCCAGATCAGCCTCAGCTAGAGTAGAACCCTACCTTGAAAAAAAAAAACACAAAAAAGTTATACTATTAGTTTTTTTTTTAATTTATTTTTTACTTGAGAGCGACAGACAGAGAGAGAAAGAGGCAGATAGAGATACAGAGAGAGAGAATGGGCGCGCCAGGGCTTCCAGCCTCTGCAAATGAACTCCAGACGCGTGCGCCCCCTTGTGCATCTGGCTAACGTGGGTCCTGGGGAACCAAGCCTCGAACCAGGGTCCTTAGGCTTCACAGGCAAGCGCTTAACTGCTAAGCCAGCCCGTCTATTAGTTTTTTAAATGTATATTTATCTACTTATTTACTCGCAAGGAGAGAGAGGTAAGAGAGAAAGAGAATGAGAATGAATATAGGCACATCAGAGCTTTCTGCAACTGCATATACAAAATCCAGATGCATGTGCCACTTTGTGCATCTGGCTTTATGTGAACACTGGGAAATAGAACCCAGGCTATCAGACGCTGCAAGCAAATGCCTTTAGCCAATGAGCCATGTCTTCATCTCTTCAGCCTCATGCTTTTAGTTTTCTTTGAAAAGATGCAGTAAGATATTTTTATTGCTGCCTCCCCCCCCCCCGGGTGTGTGTGTGTGTGTGTGATATGGAATATGTGGTGTATGTACGTGCATGTGCTTTTGTGGGGCACGCCTGCCTGCAGTGGCAGGAGTGGGACATCAGATATCCTGGCCCCTTGCTCTTCTGCTGGTCTCGTGTTTTTATCTTTTATTTATTTATTTTTGTTTATTTTTATTTATTTATTTGAGAGCGACAGACAGAGAGAAAGAGGGAGATATTCAGAGAGAATAGGCACGCCTGGGCCTCCAGCTGCTGCAAACCAACTCCAGAGGCGTGCCCCCTTGTGCCTCTGGCTAACTTGGGACCTGGGGAACCGAGCCTCGAACCGGGGTCCTTAGGCTTCACAGGCAAGCGCTTAACCGCTAAAGCCATCCAGCCCATCTGCTGGTCTTGTCTTGATTTTGAGCCAGAGTCTCCTTGTATTGATTCCAGAGCTTCTGGGGTTCCACGGGTCTGTGGGTCTTTGCACCCCTGTAAGGCGCAGGAAGCGCACCGCAGCCCCGAGCCGCCGTTCCTCCAGCGCTGCAGTGGGAGCCCAGCCCAGCGGCACAAACCGTTTCTGCCCCGCGCTCCTTGCCCGCAGGTCCTGATTGAGAGCGAGCAGATGCGGAAGGAAGCCGACGACTCAGGCCCACTCACTGAATTAGAGCACTGGAAACGTATGTCAGCCAAGTTCAACTACATCATCGAACAGATTAAAGGGCCCAGCTGTAAGGCTGTCATAAATGTGCTCAATGTCGCCCACTCCAAACTGTTAAAGGTAAAAGGCTTTTTATGTTAACGTTTGGAGCACTTAGAACAACTTACAAGAAAATTGTCATTACTTGCCGGGCGTGGTGGCGCACGGCTTTAATCCCAGCACTCGGGAGGCAGAGGTAGGAGGATCGCCATGAGTTCGAGGCCACCCTGAGACTGCAGAGTGAGTTCCAGGTCAGCCTGAGCTAAAACAAAACCCTGCCTTGAAAAGCCAAATAAAATAAAATAAAATAAAATAATAAAAAAATAAAATAAAATAAAAAACCAAACCAAACCAAAACAAAATACCATTATTGAACTGCTGCTTTCAGTTTTTAAAATTTAATTAATTTATTTATTTGAGAGAGTGAGAGAGAAAGAAAGAGAGAGAGAGACAGAGAGACAGAATGGGTGCACCAGGGCCTGCAGCCACTGCAAACGAACTCCAAATGCATGCCCCACCTTGTGCATCTGGCTTATGGGGGTACTAGGGAATTGAACCGAGGTTCTTTGGCTTTGTAGGCAAGCACCTTAACCACTAAGCCTTCTCTCCTGCCCCCTCAGTTTTGTTTTTAAAGTAAGACATAATATTGTATATATTTATGGTGTGTACTCTGATCATTATACATGTTTATAATATGTAATAGACCAAGATAGCTGTATTTATTTATTTTTCTAAGTAGAATTTTTATTGGGTGTGGGTTCATTGCATATAGTAACAGGTTTCATAAAGACTTTTTAAAGATGTATTTTTATTATTTATTTTAACTTTAAAAAACTATTTTATTGGGCTGGAGAGACGGCTTAGCAGTTAAGCGCTTGCCTGTGAAGCCTAAGGACCCCAGTTCAAGGCTCGGTTCCCCAGGTCCCACGTTAGCCAGATGCACAAGGGGGCGCAGAGGCTGGAAGCCCTGGCGCGCCCATTCTCTCTCTCTCCCTCAATCTGTCTTTCTGTGTCTGTTGCTCTCAAATAAATAAATAAAAAATTTTAAAAAAATTAAAAAAAAAACAAAAAAAAACTATTTTATTAATCCCGGCACTCGGGAGGCAAAGGTAGGAGGATCACTGTGAGTTCAAGGCCACCCTGAGACTCCATAGTGAATTTCAGGTCAGCCTGGGCTAGAGTGAGACCCTACCTCAAAAAATCAAAAAAAAAAAATAAATAAAATAAAAACAACAACAACAACAACAAAAACTATTTTATTTAATTATTTGCAAGCAGAGTGAGACACACACAGAGAGAGAGACAGACAGACAGACAGAGAGAATAGGTGCACCAAGTCCTCCAGCTGCTGCAGATGAACTCCAGATGCATGTGCTACCTTGTGTGTCTGACTTAACATGGATACTAGGAAATTGAACCTGGGCCATTAGGCTTTTCAGGAAAGCACCTTAACTGCAGAGCCATCTCTCTAGCCTCTTAAATAACTTTTTTTACTGGCATACATATAGAAAATATACCATGACCAGAATCCCTTCCTACCACTCTTTGTTTTTCCCCATCCCAAAGCAACCTCCACTGAAACCCTTTCTCTTCTCAACCAGTATCTTTTCTATTCTGATGTCATCGATTTTTTCCTTCCTATTTTGCAGGTCTTGTATAGGTAGCATCAGCCACAGTGAGGTTGTCTATTTATTTATTAGAGAACTTTAATAATGAGCATGTTGGCAATTTGATCATGTTCTCGTTTCTTTGTTCATTTTTTCCCTCTCCCCTGCCCCACATCCCCTGAGGCCAACAAGAGGCCTTGCCCATGTGGTAAGCACCTATTGATAACCTTATTGTGGTGGGCTTTACCTTCAAGCTCAGGTGAGCCTGGGAGAGAGCTGATTGGTTGAGCTAGGGGCTGGCTCAGGAAGAGGCCCTCCATGGTGCCAGGTTCAGGGCTGAGCTTAACCAACCACAGTTCCAGGATCAGATCTAAACCTTAATTTTAGGAAAGGGGAACTCCTTCCCAGAGAGGTACTTAGATTGTTTATGGAAAAACACATTAATGTCTCTTGCTGCTTTATGTGGGTGGCTGAGGAATCAAACCCCAGGCTGGCAGACTTTGTCAGCAAGTGCCATTAACCTCTGGGCTACCTCCCCAGAATCATTTGTTGATGTTGTTTTTATTTTTATTTTGTTTCCTTTTTCAAGGTCTGGTTTCACTCTAGGTCAGGCTGTCCTGGAATTAACTATGTCATCTCAGGGTGACCTCGAACTCATGGCGATTCTCCTACCTCTGCCTCCCCAGTGGTGGGATTAAAGGCGTGCGCCACCGCGCCCGGCTCTCCTCTGAATCATTTGTATGTATGGAGAATTTCATATTCTTTGAGTCATTCTGAAATTCTCCCCCCTAGATGGGCTTGAGTACTCTTCTCATTTTCTGCTTTGTGAGACCAGACACTCACATACTTCAGACATGTGGTTAGAGGTGTAAAACTTTGTGTAAAGATTTCTCATGTCCCACAATAATTTTCAGCAGATGAAATGAAGATTTATTTCTCAATGCTGACTGTACCTCTATGGGGTCATAGCCAGAGAAGTGATTTTTTTTTTGTTTATTTTTTACTTATTTACTTGAGAGTGATAGAGAAAGAGGCCGAGAGAGAGAGAGAGAGAGAGAGAGAGAGAGACAGAGAAAGATTGGGTGCACCAGGGCCTCCAGCCACTGCAAAGGAACTCCAGATGTGTGCGCCCCTTGGTGCATCTGGCTAACGTGGGTCCTGGGGAATTGAGCCTCAAACCTGGGTCCTTAGACTTTACAGGCAAGTGCTTAACCACTAAGCCATCTCTCCAGTCCAGAAGTGATTACTTTATTTTATTTTAATTAGTTAGTTTGTGAGTAGAGACACAGAGAGAGGGACAGACAGAAAGGGGGGAACACGGATGCACCAGGGCCTCTTTTCCACTGCTGACGAACTCCAGATGCATGCTCCATTTTGTGCGTCTGGCTTTACGTGGGTACTGGGGAATTGAACCAGGTTGGCAGGCTTTGCAAGTAAGTGCCTTTAACTGCTCAGTCATCTCCCCAGCCCCTAACTCATTTTTTTTGTTTGTTTTAATATTTTCTGCCGGATGTGGTGGCATAGGCCTTTAATCCCAGCACTCGGGAGGCAGAGGTAGGAGGATTGCCTTGAGTTTGAGTCCACCTTGAGACTACATAGTAAATTCTAGGTCAGCCTGAGCTAGAGTGAAACCCTACCTTGAAAAACCAAAACAATTTTTTTTCTATTTTCTATTTATTTATTTGAGAGAGAGAGAGAAAGACACATAGATAAAGAGAGAGAGGGAGGGAGGGAGAGAATGGGTGTGCTAGGGCCTCTGCTAACAAACTGCAGATGCATGCACCACCTTGTGCATCTGGATTATAGGGGTACTGGGGAATCAAACCTGGGCCCTTTGGCTTCACAGACAAGTGCCTCAACTGTTAAGCCATCTCCCCAGCCCCTAACTCAATTTTTAACATGCAAACGTGGCCTGATTCTTTGCTAGAATGTAACATGAATGGCGCAGTGTTGGGGGCACGGTGGCCAGCGTGGCTATCTTCCGGAATGTACCATGAATGGCTGCTAGTCCATTTCCTAAGGGCGTCCTCGTTCCCATCTGGAACTCCCATAAGCACAGCCTTCATGTCTGTTGCATCCTGGTCTTTCAAACTCTTACCAAAATGGCCTGCTATGCTCTACTTAGTGTAAGGCTTCTCTAGCCCACAGCTCTAAGCTTTTCCACATTGTCCCCAACATACGGGTTCCACAGGCCTAAGCACCACATGGCGAGGCTTATAAGATCCTTCAAACAACATTCCTGGGCTAGAGAGATGGTTTAGTGGTAAAGGTGCTTGCCTGCAAAGCCTAAGGACCCAGGTTCAATTCCCCAGTACCCACCTAAGCCAAATGCAGAAGGTGGCACATTCGTCTGGAGTTTGTTTGCTGGAGGCCATGGCCTGCCTATTCTCTCGTCTGCTTCTCTCCCCACCCATCTCTCTCTCTCTCAAGTAAATAAATAAAAAAATTAAAAAATTTTTGTTATTTTTATTTATTTATTTGAGAGTGACATACAGAGAAAGAGGCAGATAGAGAGAGAGAGAGAATAGGCACGCCAGGGCTTCCAGCTACTGCAAACGAACTCCAGATGCGTGAACCCCTTTGTGCATCTGGCTAACGTGGGTCCTGGGGAATCGAGTCTCGAACCGGGGTTCTTAGGTTTCACAGGCAAGCACTTAACTGCTAAGCCATCTCTCCAGCACCCCCACCAATTTTTTTTTCAAGGTAGGGTCTCACCCTAGTTTAGGCTGACCTGGAATTCACTCTGTATTCTCAGGGTGGCCTTGGATTCACGACAATCCTCCTACCTCTGCCTCCCGAGTGCTGGGATTAAAGGCATGCACCACCATGCCTGGCTCAAAAAATATTTTTTAAAAAACAACAATCTTGGGGTTGGAGAGATGGCTTAGTGGTTAAGGCGCTTGCCTGCCAGGCCAAAAGACCCAGGTTTGATTCCCCAGTACCCACATAAGCCAAATGCACAAGGGGGTACATGCGTGTGGAGTTTGTTTGCAGTGGTTAGAGGTCTTGGCACACCAATTCTCCCTCTTGTCTGTCTCCTCTCTATCTCTCTCTCTGCTTGTAAATAAATAAAATAAATTTTTAAAAAAGTAAAAAAAATCCTATTTCTCTGGTACTAATTAAAAAAAATTTTTTTTGCTTATTTTTTATTTATATATTTGAGAGCGACAGGCAGAGAGAGAAAGAGGCAGAGAGAGAGAGAGAGGAGAGTGGGCGCGCCAGGGCCTCCAGCCACTGCAAATGAACTCCAGACGCGTGCGCCCCCTTGTGCATCTGGCTAACGTGGGTCCTGGGGAATCGAGCCTTGAACCGGTGTTCTTAGGCTTCACAGGCAAGCGCTTAACTGCTAAGCCATCTCTCCAGCCCTGATACTAATTTTTGATGTCAGTTATCTTTCCTGTCTCTGTGTCAAAATGCCTGACAGAACAACTTGAGGCTTATTGTGGATCGTGGTTTCATAATGTTTAGCCCATCATAATGGTGTTTATGGCGGAGCTCATGGTGGTGGGAGTGTGGGATGGAGGCCTGGTCACATGGAAGGGGACAGGAGGCAGAGAAAGCAGGCTGGAATCGGTGGTGGCTATAACCTTCAAAGGCCTTCCCCCTATACTGACTTACTTCTGCCAGTCAGACCCCACCTTCTAAAGCCTTCACAGCCTTCAAAACAGTGTCACAAACTGGGGTCCGAGCCCCAAAAACGTGAGCCTGTGGACAACATTTCGGATTCAAACCACAGCTGCAAGAAAATCTTGATTTCCAATTGAGTTCACTTGACCCACTAACAACTATCATGGAAAAATGCCATTCTAGGCAGAAGCAGGTCCTACAGAGAAGACATTAATTACAAGTGATTAACTCTTCAGTTTAATCATTTAACGTGCTTACAATGACATTGCCTACCATTCATAAGAAAAGATATATCACACTTACATGTATGTATGTGTGAAGGGAAAGCAGTTCGGATTTCATGAATGAATTGTAGAATGTTTGGGTTTATAATGGAATTTTTGCATAATTTTGCTCCCTTAGAATTGGCGTGATTTGGATGCAAGAATCACTGATACGGCAAATGAATCCAAAGATAATGTTAGGTATCTGTACACTCTGGAAAAAGTCTGCCAGCCACTCTATAACTATGACCTAGTAAGTATGTTCTTAAAAGTACAATTTAAAAAAAAATTAACTTGTATAATCCATGAACCTTAAGATAACTTTACTATGCATGTGTTGGGAAAAGCAGATGCTACTAGAATTGTCTAAGTGATGATGTACTTTCCTATTATGTATGTAAAATGAGTTTAAACTATATTTAATCTCTTATCCCATGTTATCATTTGTGAATTAAACAAGATAAGTAGATTATTTATTCACTGTGGAATAACAAACTACCCCAGTACTGAGTGGCCTAAAATACCACAGTCTGTGAGTCAAGAATCCAAGCACTGCAAACCACCTTCAAGGTCTCTTGTGAGGGTGCAAACAAGATGATCACTGGGGTTGTGACTTTATCCTCAGGAGAGACTGACTGCAGCAGGCTCCTTTCTTCTTTAAAAAAAAAATTAGGAAAAAAAAATTAGGGCTGGAGAGATGGCTTAGTGGTTAAGGTATATGCCTGCAAAGCCTAAGGACCCAGGTTCAATTCTCCAAGTCCTAGGTAAGCCAGCTGCACCTGGGGGCTTATGTGTCTGGAGTTCGTTTGCTGTGGCTAGAGGTCCTGGTTGGCCCAATCTCTCTTCCTCTTTCTCTCTCCAATAAATAAATAAAATAAAATAAATCTTAAAAAAATAAATGTTAAAATAAATCTTAAAAAAAAAACGGTAAAAGTGCCAGGTATAGTGGTGCATGCCTTATAAAAATTTAAAAAAAAATTATTTATATTTGCACATGTATGTCTGTGTGCGTGTGTGTACCAGGGTCTCTTGTTGCTGCAAGAAATCCGATGCTTGCACTACCTTTTACACCTGAGCTATGTGGGTAGCTGGGGAATTGAACCTGGGCCAGAAGGCTTTGCAAGCAAGTGCTTTAACCACTGATCCATCCCCCCAGCCCCCATGTATCACCACTTTAAATTTATGTAAGCTTGAATGTGTAACAACTTTAAGCATCAGCAAGCTGAGTTTGAGCATTTCTACCACTGTGAGCAAGGGGATCAAATCTGGTTTTCTGTAGCATCGTGGTCTATATTTTCCCCATCTTCCTTTGCTGATTCTTTAGTCTCTAAGTTAAAATGCTGGTACTTGCTGTTGTAGTTCTGGCTGTTCCCAAACTCAGCAATCCTCCTGCCTCTGTTTCTTGAGTGCTGGGATCACAGATATGCCCTACTATACCTTGTTCTTCATTCTGTTTTTTCTGTTTTGTTTTGTTTTTAGAGGTAGGGTCCAGACTGACCTGGAATTCACTATGTAGTCTCAGGATGGCCTTGAACTCACAGCGATCCTCCTACCTCTGTCTCCCGAGTGCTGGGATTAAAGGCGTGCGCCACCATGCTCAGCTCATTCTGGTTTTTGAAGAGATGATCAAACCTTCCACATGGGCAACAGCGCTGGCCTCAGGGGAGGGTGAAGAGTCTTTGAACTTTGCCGCTTTGTTCTGGACTAGAGGGGGTACAGGGAGTTGATACCCATCCTATGAGAGCAGTGGTCTCCAAGAAGCTTAATATGGGAGCAGAGAATGGGGGTTGAGAGTCCTGAGCAGATGAAGTAATTACAACCATGTGGGAATCCATCCCCTTCCCAGGAGCACCATGAGAGAAGGAAGGAACATTAATCAGTGGCAATCTTTTAACTGATTCCGTAAAGAGATGGTGGGTTCTGTTTAAAGCCTATATGGGTGCTTACTCTGGCAGCACATATACTAAATTGAAATGATACAGAGAAGATTAGCATGGCCCCTGCACAAGGATGACACAGAGATTTGTATATTTAAGCCTCATTAAATATCCCTTTCTCCATTAAAACAAAAAAATTGTATGGGTTGGGAAGATGGTCCAGCCAGGAAAGTGCTGGCCATATAGATATGAAGACTCAAGTTTGGGCTGGACAGATGGCTTAGCGGTTAAGGTGTTTACCTGAAAAGCCAAAGGACCCAGGTTTGATTCCCCAGGACCTATGTAAGCCAGATGCACAAGGGAGCACACACGTCTGGAGCTTGTTTGCAGTGGCTGGAGGCCCTGGCACACCCATTCTCTGTCTGTCTGTCTGTTTTTCTATCTCTGATTTTCTCAAATAAATAAATAAATACAACTTAATTTATCTCTGTGGTGTTTCTCTTTTTCCATCAATGGAACATAAAGAAATTTTTGTGCAACCATTCTAGCCACAGACAGGCCTTATTATTATTATTCTTTTGTCATCTGAGCTTTTTGCTATCCATGACGCTTTCAAGCCTGGGCGTTGGAAGACTCAGGAGGGCTGGTAGCAGCCCACTGCATAACTGCTGTTTCTGTAGGCGCAGACTTGCTCCTCATTTTCTTTCGTATCATGAAAAGTAACCATCAACTGCTATTGAATTTATAACTGTCATTCAGGTGGGGAAAAAGGGGCAAAGGATTTGTGTTTGCCTATCAGGCTTCCAAATTTTCTGTATGTTTCCATGTTCTCATCTTGGCATTGCACCGCCGTCATATTTCCTGTGACATATCCGCAAGTAAGCTGTCTGAGCCCCGCATACCAATAGGCAAGAACCATGCGCTCAAGAGACAGTTATAGGGCTGGAGAGATGGCTTAGCGGTTAAGCGCTTGCCTGTGAAGCCTAAGGACCCCGGTTCGAGGCTCGGTTCCCCAGGTCCCACGTTAGCCAGATGCACAAGGGGGCGCACGCGTCTGTAGTTCGTTGCAGAGGCTGGGAGCCCTGGCGCGCCCATTCTCTCTCTCTCCCTCTCTCTGTCCTTCTCTCTGTGTCTGTTGCTCTCAAATAAATAAATAAAAATTAAAAAAAAAAGAGAGACAGTTATAAATAGCGATGCTTAAAATTTTTGGTGACGTTTTCTTGGGGGACCCACTTAACGCTATCCCTGAGCCCTCTTCATTGGCCTTAGTGGTACTCCGTAGGCTTGCTTTAGCAAGGACGGAAGAAAAACTTCTAGTGATAGTTTTATTAAGATCTTTTGACCTACAGTCACATGTAAAAGCTGGATTCTGACGCATAAAGGCAACCATAAAGTAACGTGGATATCAGTTATTCACACTACGGACCTATGACGGAGTTCCCTCGCTGTGTTTGCATCTTAGGTTTCCATGGCACATGGGATACAGAACTTGATCAATGCCATCAGAATGATTCACAGTGTGTCAAGGTATTACAATACGTCAGAGAGGATGACCTCATTATTCATCAAGGTGAGTCCTGTGAAGTCCTGTGAAGTTTGTAATTCTTCCCTTTCAGTGGGGGAAGGGAGCTGGAAGTTGAGTAGTCTCACCCTTTGGTGTTGTCTTGATATATTCTCACATGTCCCAGACTGGCCTTAAACTCCCTAAGTAGTCCAGGGAGAGCTTGAACTCCTGATCTTCCTGCCTTCGCGGCGGGGATTAGAGACATATGTGCCACTGATTTCTAAGGTGCTGGGGATGGGACCCAGGGCTTCGTGCACACCAGGAAAACACTCTACCAACTAAGCTTCAACCCCAGCGCCGGGGAGAGTACTGTTTTGAGGTTCTGGGGATGCCCTCATGCATGTGATGCAAGGGCTCTGCCACTGAGCACTACCGTCTCTCGTAACCATCTCTCAGCAGCCACCCTTCACTCACTTGGGGGGCATGTAAGGGGTGTGTGCCTGAGGAAGACAGGGGACACCGAATCTGAGAAGGAGTCAGGACCTGATCAGAGGAGGAATAGTTGACTTAAAAATGCTGTTGATTTTGACACTTAGGGCTCCAGTGACATTGAGTTCATCACAGCTGGAAAATGTGACTGGGTTTTCTTTTCTTTACTTTTTTTTTTTTCAAGGTAGGGTCTTACTCTGCCTCAGGCTGACCTGGAATTCACTATGTAGTCCCAGGGTGGCCTTGAATTCATGGTGATCTTCCTACCTTTGCCTTTGGAGTGCTGGGATTACGCCACCATGCCTGGTGTGACTGGGCTTTCTTTTCTTTTTTAACATTAATTTTTATTTTATATAAATTATGACAGGGTATTCTCTTTTATCCCCTTTCTCCAGCTCCTATTACCCTGGAGACCTTCCTTAGTAGGGTTAAGATATACACTGTGGGGTCATGAAGGCTTCAGTCAGCCCCTATGGGGTAACGGGGGTCCATGCCTCCACCTCCTCTTCTGCAATAGTTCCTGACCCATAGCTGGCTTGTTGGCAGTCTAAATTAGTATTGAGTTCTCTGTAGCTGGATTTCTGTTGTGATAGGTTTTGATTCATAACTGTCTTTGTCACCATCAACCTGGGGATGGTTGTTAGGCTAGTAGTGAGAGCAGTGTTTATGTCATCATTTTCTCTGCAATTTCTTCTGGGCCACGGTAGACGTGGTAGAGATGACACATCTCTCAGTGGGCAGTCAGCTAACTTCTTGTTTTATAGACGGATCTTGGTTCTATTCCATTTTCTCTGCCATCTATAAAATAAAGCAGATTCTCCAAACAGGTGTGTGAGTAGGGGCTGGAGAGGTGGCTTAGCAGTTAAGGTGCTTGCCTGCAAAGCCAAAGGATCTCGTTTCAATTCCCCTATGTCCACGTAAGCCAGATGCGCAAGATGCCATGTGCATCTGGAGTTCGTTTGCAGTGGCTGGAAGGCCTAACACACCCATCCTCTCTCTCTCTCACTCTGCCTCTTTCCCTCTCTCAAATCAATAAATAAAAATAAAATATTAAAAAAAATTGAGACCAGCTTGAGGGAGAGAGGGGTATGCAAATTTGAGAAGACTTTTTTTTTGGTGTGTAAGCCCACTCTTCTTTTCCAGAGAGGAGAGCAGTGGGGGCTTCTTTATAGAGTCTATACGTTTCCTGACAATGGGATTCTGACTGGTTCCCAGTAACAGGTATGAGATCTCTCCCACTGAGTGGGCCTCGTGTCCAATCGGAGAACACTTGGTTATCCGTGGTGGTGTGCCACTATTGCACAAGTGTGCACTCCTTGACTAGCGGGTTGATTTTGTAGTCTGCAGAGGACCCTGCTTGTTCATGCCCTTGGTGGTCGCTGTCCTCCAGCAGCTCCCGCAGGGCTCTCCAGCGCTATGGGGGCTGCCCAGGAGGAAGCTCGTTTCCCTTTTCTTTCCAGAATGATAGTCCAATGTTCTGTGACTGTAGCCAGTGGGTGACTGGGTTTTCTTTGTTTTGACTGGAGTTCACCTCTCTCTTTCTCTCTCTTTTTTTTTTTGTATTTGATGATTTATTCATTGATTAAGTTTACAGTCATATGCTTGTGCTTTTAAACAACATATGGGGGGCTGGAGAGATGGCTTAGCAGTTAAGTGCTTGCCTGTGAAGCCTAAGGACCCTGGTTTGAGGCTTGATTCCCCTGGACCTATGTTAGCCATATGCACAAGGAGACGCACGCGTCTGGAGTTTGTTTGCAGTTGCTGGAGGCCCTGGCACGCCCATTCTCCCTCTCTCCCTCTATCTGCCTCTTTCTCTCTCTGTCTGTTGCTCTCAAATAAATAAATAAAAATTAAAAAAACCAAAAAAATTAAAAAAAAAAACATATGGGGCTGGAGAGATGGCTTAGTGGTTAAAGGCACTTGCTTCCAATGTCTGATGGTCTGGGTTCAGTTTCCCAGTACACACATAGGAAGCCAGATGCACAAGGTAGCACATGCATCTAGAGTTTGTTTGCAATGGCTGGAGGTCCTGGTGAGACCATTCTCATACTTTCTTTCTCTGCCTATTTCTCTCTCTCTCTCTTTTTCAAATAAATAACTAAAATATATATTTAAGGGTCTGGAGAGATGGCTTAGCAGTTAAGGTGCTTGCCTGCAAAGCCAAAGAACCCAGGTTCGATTCCCTAGGACCCATGTAAGCCAGATGCACAAAGTGGCACATGCATCTGGAGTTCGTTTGCAGTGGCTGGAGGCCCTGGTGCAACCATTCTCTCTCTCCATCTATATCTATCTATATCTATAACTATATCTCATCTATCTGTCTATCTATATCTGCCCCTTTCTTTCTCAAGTTAGTAAATAAATAAAGTTTAAAAAGTCTTAAAAATGCAGAACCTATGAACTTAAAAATGATTTAAAAAGTCATTTACTTTATTATTCTAGGTAACAAACCAAATGGTGACGGCGTGTAAGGCATATATTACTGATGGAGGAGTAAACCATGTGTGGGATCAGGAAACACCAGTTGTGCTAAAGAAAATTCAGGTCTGTAGAAGTATTTTAGTTTCATAAAGTAAAGCTCTCACCAGCTGGCCCAGGGTTGTTCACTTTGCTCATTTATGAAACATGTTAACTTTGAGACAGTCACATCCATTGTAGTGTGAAAATATAGAAACATTGTCATTGATATGAGGAGTAGGTTATAATGATGGAGGAAGTGGGAAAACAGGCATGCTCAGCCTAGTGGGGTCACGGTGCTTGAATGAAACCCTCACCTGTTTATGAAAGCAGTTGTGGTGATTGCGCTGGGAAATCAGAGAGAATTATTATGAGCAAATTAGCGGAAGGGGAGAGAGGAGGAAAGAGAGAAGAAAGGAGAGAGAAGAGAGAAAGAAAGGTTGCAGAGACTTCTGTGTGACAAGTATCTAAGAACGTGAAGAAATCTGACTGGGAATGTCGCTCAATGGGTAGTGTGCCTACCTACTATGCAGGAAGCCCTGAGTTCGATCCCTCACACACCACGTAACCCAGTCATGGTGGCACATGCCCAGCAGTCTAAAGACGGAGGTAAGAAGATCAGGAGTTCTAGGTCATCTTTGGCTTCACTGGGAGTTTTAGGCCAGCCTGGACTACATGAGACCTTGTCTTAACAAATAAACAAACAAGTAAGGGTATTTATTTATTTGCAAGTAGAGAGAGATAGAAGAGAGACAGATAGAATGGATGCACTATGGCCTCCTAGCCACTGCAAGTGGACTTCAGAGGCATGCATCACTTTCTGCATCTGGCTGTACATGAGCAGTGGGGAATCAAATCTGGGTCCTTAGGCTCTGCAGGCAACCACTTAGCCATCTCTCCAGCCCCAAATTAACTCTTTTAATTTTATGTGTTCTCATAAAAAAAAAAAAATGAAGAAGGGCTGGAGAGATGGCTTAGTGGTTAAGGCATTTACCTGCAAAGCCAAAGGATCTTGGTTTGATGTTCCAGGACCCACTTAAGTCAGAAGCGCAAGGGGGCGCATGCGTTAGGAGTTCATTTTCAGTGTCTGGAGGCCCTGGTGCATCCATTCTCTCTCTCTCTCTCTTTCTCTCTTTCAAATAAATAAATAAAACATATTTTTAAAAAATGAAGAAAACTGCCAGGCGTGGTGGCGCACGCCTTTAATCCCAGCACTCAGGAGGCAGAGGTAGGAGGATCGCTGTGAGTTCGAGACCATCCTGAGACGACATAGTGAATTCCAGGTCAGCCTGAGCTAGAGTGAGGCCCTACCTCGAAAAACCAAAAAAAAAAAAAGAAGAAAACTGACACATCTTTGTCACACACACACACACACACACACACGGATGCAGCCAGGCCTGTTGGACCATGTCGTCTTTAATCTTAGCACTCAGGAGGCTAAGGCAGGAGGATCACAAGTTGGTGGCTAGCTTGGGCTATGTAGTAAGACTAAGAAAACAAGAATGATGATGCTAATATGGGTGTTAGTTGAATACACATGTCTTCATAGATTACTTCTGGGCCTCTTAGTCTTTTTTTTTTTTTTTTTTTTGGTTTGTTGAGGTAGGGTCTCGCTCTAGCCCAGACTGACCTGGAATTCAGTCTCAGGGTGGCCTTGAACTCATGGCAATCTGCCTCCTGAGTGCTGGGATTAAAGGTGTGTGCCACCACGCCTGGCTATTTTTTAAAAGCTATTTATTTATTTATTTGAGAGAGAGAGAGAGAGAGAATGGGCACACGAGGGTCTCCAGCCACTGTAAACAAACTCCAGACACATTCACCCCTTTGTGCATTTGGCTTATGTGGGTCCTGGAGAATTGAACCAGGATCCTTTGGCTTTGTAGGCAAATGCCTTAACTGCTAAGCAATCTTTCCAGCCCGGAAGCTATATTTATGGTCATACATTTTACCTATGTAGCCAGAAAAGGTGAACTTTCATTAACAGAAGCAGCCCCTGTTTGAGGGCAGGTACCATCAGCGTGTGGGGAGGATGGGATCTGTGAATTTTTGGCTCCTGCGCAAACTTCTCATCACTGCCTCCCTGTTTCTTTCAATTCTCCCATAGGATTGCATTTTTCTCTTCAAGGAATACCAGGCATCTTTTCACAAAACGAGGAAACAGATTTTAGACTCCTCAGGGGAAAAATCCTTTGAGGTGTCGGAAATGTATATATTTGGAAAATTCGAAGCCTTCTGCAAAAGACTGGAGAAGGTAAGCATTCTGCTGCCACAGTGCCCCCTCCCCAGGCCACACACCAGGTTGGTTATTTCAGATTCCATCGAGTGCCACCGAACGTTCTTGTCCTTGGTCCTTCATAGTGACCCGATTCATCCGATAAAGTGTCATTCCTGGTTTCTGCCTTGTGCCATGCACAAAAAGGCTATTGCAAACTGTCACCTCTCTCCAGGCCTCAATGTTATGTTTATAGATGGACTTTGACCTTGAAAGCTTCAGGTCTTGACCATCATACTGTGCCGAGAAAAGTGTGTGAGAGGAAGGACGTGGCAGATGCAGCAGATGTGAAATATGTGGGTGTGTGGGCGCCTCCTCTTTGTGGGTTAGTGTGTGGGCACATACCTGACTAGTGTAGGTTGAGCCTCGGCTGGGCAGACCCGGGTTGGGAACCTCAGGGCTGTTTATCTCACTTAGGAGAATGGATTGAGGAGGAATGGTATTCTCTAGGGTGCTCTTAGGGAATCCAAACTAGGGTAGCTGTGGAATCATTACATTGGGGAAACCTCGGTCACTGTCTTTCAAATTCCCTGGATCCTGATAGTACTCAGGATCCCATCCATCATTTGCTGAAGAGCAGGGGATGGGAGGGCACAAACAGGTGAAGGGCATTTCCTAGACATGTTCAGAAGCCTAATTAAAACAAAACAAAACAAAACAAAACAGCCGGGTGTGGTGGCACACGCCTTTAATCCCTGCACTCGGGAGGCAGAGGTAGGAGGATTGCCATGAGTTCAAGGCCACCCTGAGATGACAGAGTTAATTCCAGGTCAGCCTGGACCAGAGTGAGACCCTACCCCGAGAAACCAAAAAAAAAAAAAAACAACAACGCATAGTTTAGGGCTGGAGAGATTGCTCAGTGGTTAAGGCGCTTGCCTGCAAAGCCAAAGGACCTATAGGTTTGACTCCCCAGGACCCACATAAGCCACTAGATGCACAAAGTGGTGCATGAGTCTGGAATTTGTTTGCAGCAGGTGGAGGCCCTAGCGCACCCATTCTTGCTTTCCCTCTCGAATAAATAAATACCAACGAAATGCTTAATTTATGAGAAAGAGAGACAGAGACAGAGAGTATGGGCACACCAGGGTCCGTTGCCAATACAAATGAACTCCAGGCACTTACACTACTTTGCGCATCTGGCTGTACGTGGGTACTGGGGATTTGAACCAGGGCCTGCATGCTTTGCAAGCAAGCACCTTTAATCACTGAGCCATTGCTCCAGCCCCAGAAGCCCCATTTTCACTTGTAATCTCCTGAATGAGGAAGTGTGGGTGATGAAGAGAATCAAACTACAAACTGGGGTCTTTTATATATGTCTATGAGTTTCCCAATAGCTGTATCTTCTTCTTTTTCCTTTTCTTTTTTTTTTCTTTTTCAAATTTTTATTAACAGCTTCCATGATTATAAAAAATATCCCATGGTAATACCCTCCCTCCCCCCACTTTCCCCTTTGAAACTCCACTCTCCATCATATCCCCTCCCCATGTCAATCAGTCTCTCTTTTATTTTGATGTCATGATCTTTTCCTCCTCGTATGATGGTCTTGTGTAGGTAGCATCAGGCACTGTGAGGTCATGGATATCCAGGCCATTTTGTGTCTGGAGGAGCACGTTGTAAGGAGTCCTACCCTTCCTTTGGCTCTTATATTCTTTCCGCCACCTCTTCTGCATTAGACCCTGAGCCTTGGGAAGGTGTGATAGAGATATTGCAGTACTGAGCACTCTGGTCACTTCTTTCCATCACCATGATACCTTATGAGTCGTCCCAAGGTCACTGCCATCTGAAAAAAGAAGATTCTCTACCAAAAGTGAGCATAGCATTAATATAAGGGTATGAACATTAAGAGAAGTGCTTACTGGGCAGTTAGATAAGCATAGTATATGCATTTAGTCAGACATCAGCAGGCGTTACACCCCTGGGGCTCATGAACATCCCTGTTTTAAGTTTTCAGAATCAGGGATGTGTTCCCTCCCATGGAGCGGGCCTCCAGTCCCATTAGAGGGCAGTTGGTTTCCACCATGATAGACATGCCGCTCCAATAGCTGTATCTTTAGTTTGTTTTGTTTTCATCCTGGGCGTTGACAGAATAGAGTGGGCAGAAAGTTATTCAGGGGCAGAAGTGGAATTTAGGGCACTGCACCTGGAAGATGAGTTAGTCTTACTCATGGTGACAGTGAAGAGGGCGCCCAGGTCCGTGAGAGGGAGAAGGAACAATAAATCCGCAGTCAGAGCTGAAGAGTTGAAAGCTGATGGAGCCGGGCGTGGCGGCGCTTGCCTTTAATCCCAGCACTCGGGAGGCAGAGGTAGGAGGATCGCCATGAGTTCAAGGCCACCCTGAGACTCCATAGTGGATTCCAGGTCAGCCTGGGCTAAAGTGAGACCCTACCTCAAAATACAAAAACAATCTGATGAAGAGAGAGCTGATAAAAAAGCTACCCCGGGACAATTCCGCGATCGTGGCTGTGGTTGGCTATCGCGACAGTCTATTATGCTGATTCGCGGTGGACTGGGGACCTACCGCTGCCTAACTGAAGGGACAACAGTGGCACCAACCGGTGTCCCAGCCTCAGGATAAGCCTTCATCCAACCTGTGGATTAAACACTGACAGGTATTGTGTCCCGCTTCCTGGCCAGGAGAGTCCCCGTGACAGAGTTGAGTGGTAAAGGGTGGGGCCTTAGGAGATTAGAATAACAGAGCATGCTGGTAGGTTTTGAGTCTCTGTTAGATTTTACGCAAGCAAAGGGTTTGTGTTAGGAGGGGACCCATGTATTTCCTGTGTGCACAGAGTCTACGTTGTGTATTGTAAGTCCCGGGAGGTCTGTATGTCCTGCATAGTTTTTGGAAGTGTAAGGAAATTGTGGAGTAAGAATAATGGCCACTTTTTTGGGGGATATTTTATTTTTATTTATATATATGAGAGAGAGAGAGAGAGAGAGAGAGAATTGGGCACATCAGGGCCTTCAGCTGCTGCAAACAAACTCCAGATGCATGCACCACCTTGTACATCTGCCTTACATGGGTCCTGGGGAATCGAACCTGTATTCTTTGGCTTTTCAGACAAGCACCTTAACTGCTAAGCCATCTCTTCAGCTCTAGAATAATGGTCACTCGACCTTGGTTCTTTTGGGATGACATGCACAAGGACTTCATGTGAATTGTTTTTTTTTTTTTTTTTGAATATTTTATTTATTTATTTAAGAGAGGATGAGAGAGAGAGGGCGGATAGAGAGAGAATGGGCACGCCAGGGTCTCTAGCCTCTGTAAACAAACTCCAGATGCACGTGTCACCTTGTGCATCTGGCTTTCTGTGGTACTAGGGAATTGAAACTGGGTCCTTTGGCTTTGCAGGCAAATGCCTTCCCTGCTGGACCGTCTCTGCAGCCTCCTCATGTGACTTCTGATGGCTGTGTTGGAGGACCAGCAATGCTGTCTCTGCACTAGTGGGGTTGGGAGGACTTGCTGAAAAGAGGGTCCTTCCTTTTCCAGTCAGAGCACACAAAAATCTCTCCTTGGAAAGCTCTGAGCTGTGTTGTTTAGAGCAGTAAGCAAAATAAAAATTAGGGCTGGAGAGATGGCTTAGCAGTTAAGCGCTTGCCTGTGAAGCCTAAGGACCCCGGTTTGAGGCTCGGTTCCCCAGGTCCCACGTTAGCCAGATGCACAAGGGGGCGCACGCGTCTGGAGTTCGTTTGCAGAGGCTGGAAGCCCTGGCACGCCCATTCTCTCTCTCTCCCTCTATCTGTCTTTCTCTCTGTGTCTGTCGCTCTCAAATAAATAAATAAAAAATTTTAAAAAATTACTGGGCTGGAGAGATGGCTTGGGAGATAAGTCGCTTGCCTACAAAGCCTAAGGATCCACATTCGACTCTCCAGATCCCACGTAAGCCAGACACACAAATGTGAGGCAAGCGCAAGGTCACACATGTCCACTAGGTGGTGCAAGCGTCTGGAGTCAGATAGCAGTGGCTGAGGTCCTGGTGTGCCAATTCTCTCTGCCTCTCTTTCTCTCTAAAATGAAAAAAAATATTAAAAAATAGTAAAAAAAAAAAAGTATAAGAATTACTGAGGAAGATCAGGAACTAACTAGACTTTGGAATAGGGGTGTGTGTGTGCATAGTAGGTGGCAATATTGCACTGGAGTGTGGCTTTGGTACATTTGAAATATTTTCTAGAATAATGTTTACTGTGAGAATTTTCTGAGGGTCAGAAGTAATGGCTGTGACCTTTCAGGCATGTTAGACTTAAAGGATTGTGGTGGTTTGAATGTGAAATACTGCCCCATGCACACACATCTGGAGTTCATTAGCAGTGGCAGGAGGTCCTGGTGCTCCCATTCTCTCTCTCTCTCTCTCTCTCTCTACCTTCCTGTTTCTGTATCTCTCTCTTTCTCCCAGATTAATACATAAATATAAAACATAAAAAAGTAACACATTTAAAAAATATTTTATTTATTGGGACAGGAGAGGTGGCTTAGTAGTCAAGGCACTTGCGTGCAAAGCCAAAGGACTTAGGTTCAATCCCCAAGGATCCACATAAGCCAGGTGCACAAGGTGGTGCGTGCATCTGGAATTCATTTGCAGTGGCTGGAGGCCCTGATGCGCCCATTCTCTCTCTCTCTCTTTCTCTCTCTCCATCCCTCTCTCAAATAAGTAAATAAAAATAAATAAATAAAGCTGGGCATGGTGGCACATGCCTTTAATCCCAGCACTAAGAAGGCAAAGGTCAGAAGATTGCCATGAGTTCGAGGCCACCCTGAGATTACATAGAGAATTTAGGTCAGCCTGAGCTAGAGTGAGACCCTACCTCAAAAAACCAAAATAAATAAAATAAAATAAAATAAAATAAAATAAAATAAAATAAAATAAAATAAAATTTTATTTACTTATGAGAGAGAGAGAGAGAGAGAGAGAGAGAGAGAGCGAGAGCGAGCATGGCCATGCCAGGACTTCTACTACTGCAACCAAATTCTACTTTTTTGCATCTGGCTTTGCGTGAGTATTGAGGAATTAAACCCCAGTGGATAGGTTTTGCAAGCCAGCACCTTTAACCCTGGAGCCATCTTCCCAGCCCCAAATAACACATCTCTCTCTCTCTCTTAAGATTACGGAAATGATAACTATTGTGCAAAGATACTCAGCCTTGAGTCACTCTACAATCGAAGGGATAGATATTATGGCGATAAAATTCAAAAATATCTACCAAGGGATAAAGAAAAACCAATATGACATTCTGGATCCACGAAGGACAGAATTTGACACAGATTTCTTAGAGTTTATGACAAAAATCAATGGTTTAGAGGTAAGTATTTGTGCAAATTTACTGGCAAAGCTGAGTATTCAGCCATACTTCCCAGTACTTTTGCTGCAGATTCTCCTATGTGGCAAATATTCATGTATTACTACTTATTTTACATTTATGTTGCAAATTAACCAAAGATATTTGCAGGGTAAATGGCTAATTTATTTTTATTTTTGATTGTTTTGGAATGGCTAGTTTTTAAAGCAGTCCACAAATATCTCTCTCTCTGTCTCTGTTCTTTTTTTTTGAGGCAGGGTCTCACTCTAGCCCAGAATAATCCGGAATGTACTCTGTAGACTCAGGCTGGCATTGAACTCAAAACAATTCTCCTACCTCAGCCTCCGGAGAGTTTGGTTTTTTTAAGTAGATATTTTATTTATTTATTGGGGGGGAGGGGAGAGAGAATGGGCACTCCAAGGCTTCCAGCCATTGCAAACGAACTCCAGATGCATGTGCCCCCTTGTGCATCTGCCTTACCTGAGTCCTAGGGACTTGAACCTGGGTTCTTAGGCTTTGCAGGCAAGAACCTTAACTGCTAAGCCATCTCTCCAGCCCCATCTTTTTTGTTTTATTTTATTTTACTTGTTTGGCTGTCTGCAAGCACAAGGACAGAGGAAGAATGGTAGCAAAGGGGAATGGGTGCACTGCCAAGGAACTCTGGGCGCATGCACCTCTTTGTGCCTCCATCTTTTTTTTTTTTAATGACAAGTCAAAGACATCTGTTGTTAGTAACCAGAATTTGCATGAAAACTTGCTTTCAATTTTTGTCATAACGGTGTCATTTGTTCCAGTCTGAGAGAGAATCTGTGGTCCTCTCCATCTTTCGTCACTGTGGAGAGAGTTGAGAGCAGGGAGGAAGCTATCTCTCCCTTCGGCCTCGAGCCTGAGGTTGCCCAGCAGCTAGAGGTCAGCTCTGAAGACACCTTCCCGTCCTGTGTGTCATAGGTTAACGGGCACCCGAGGCATGAAGTGTGATAGAGAGTCAGAACTCCTCAGAGGCTGTGACATGTTTCTCACAGCAAGGTCACTGTGATGGAAAGCAACTGCTAACCCAAGGGCATACCCAGGGGGCAGTCTCTTCTTTGCTGTGGAAGGTCTGAGAATCCTAGGTGGGGGCAGGAATATACTTTTTCCAGATTCTTAATCTGAATATTTTTTTTCCCTTGAGGGTTAAAAAAGTCAGATTTTTGTCTCATGTATTATTTTTTAAACTTTAAAAATTTTTTAGATTGTTTTAAAGTTTTATTTATTGGGGCGGGGGGAAATGGGCACACCAGGGCCTCCAGCCACTACAAACGAACTCCAGGTGCCTGTGCCCCCTTGTGCATCTGGCCTACGTGGGTCCTGGGGAATTGAACCAGGTTCCTTTGGCTTTGCAAGCAAATGCCTTAACGAATAACTAAGCTAACCCTCCAGCCCTTATGTATTATTTTAAAAAAATTATTAATTTATTTATGAAAGAGACAGAGTGGGTATGGACATTTTTTTTGGTTAGACTGACCTACCAGTGAAGTGACAATGACAAGGTTTTTATTTTATTTTTTTTTTGGTTTTTTGAGGTAGGTTCTCAGTCTAGCCCAGGCTGACCTGGAATTCACTATGTAGTCTCAGGTTGGCCTCGAACTCATGGTGATCCTCCTACCTCTGCCTCCCAAGTGCTGGGATTAAAGGCATGTGCTACCATGCCTGGCACAATGACAATGTTTTAATTCTCCTTCCTGGGATGGAGAGATGGTTCCACGGTTAAGGCATTTGCCTGCAGAGCCAGAGGACCAGAGTTGATTCCCCAGTACCCATGTGAAGCCGGATGCACAAAGTGGCACATGAATCTGTAGTTCATTTGCAGTGGCTAGAGGCCCTGGCATGCCCATTCTCTCTCTGTCTCTCCTTGCAAATAAATGAATAAACTGTATGTAATTCTGCTTCCTTTTCCAATATCCAATTTATTATAGGTGTGATAGCTCATATCAATATAATCTATGTGTATAACTAATTTGCAAGGAGCAATTCAGTTTCAAGTTCATTGCTAGGGATAATGGAGCCCTGGAAGAACATTTTCTTTTTTCTGTTTTTTGACATTGTATTTTGATTTATTTATGAGAGAGAGGGATGGGGGAAGAGAATGGGTGCACCAGGACCTCAGGCCACTGCAAACAAACTCCAGACACATGAGCCATCTTGTGCATCTGGCTTACGCAGGTCTTGGGGAATTGAACCTGGGTTCTTGGGCTTTGCAGGCAAGCATTTTAAATGCTAAGCCATCTCTCCAGCCCTGGAAGAACGTTTTCTGATTTTTGTTCCTTCTCAATCGCAATGACCACAGGGGACCACTGTCACATAGCCCACTTTGAGTTTGTCAGAAAGTCACTAATTGTCAAACAAAATGAATCTCTTAACATGAAATAACTGAATATTAATATTTAATTTTAGGTACAAATCCAGGCATTTATGAGTAGTACTTTTGGTAAGATCTTCTCTTCTCAGCTGGCCCTTCAGCTGCTTCAAAGGTATTGATAAAGTTTTATTTGGGGTGGTTTCTAGGTGGGATAACATTATGTCTGAAAATTCAAGTTTATATAAGGTGTTCTTTTTTTAAATTTAAATTTTATTTGTTTATTTGAGAAAGAGAGAGGGAGAGAGAGAGAGAGCGAGTGAGCACACCAGGGCATCCAGCCACTGTAAATTAAATCCAGATGCATGCACCACCTTGTCCATCTGGCTTATGTGGGTCCTGGGGAATCAAACTTGGGTCCTTCGACTTTGCAGGCAAGTGCCTTAACCACTAAGCCATCTCTCCAGCCCAAATAAGGCATTCTTAAAGTCTCTTCTACATAAACCTTACAATTTATATGTGTTAATTTTTCAATTACCACTAAATAGACTGGTAAAATTTTGAAATATAGTATGTTACCTTTTAAAACATGTTATTTATCTATTTTATTTATTTATTTGAGACAGAGACAGAGAGTGCATCTGGCTTACAAGGGACCTAGAGAATTGACCATGGGTCCTTAGGCTTCACAGGCATATGCCTTAACCTCTAAGCCATCACTCCAGCCCTAGCATGCTATTTTTTTTATTGCATTTTCTTCTTTTTTAATGTGCTTTTTCTTTTTTCTTTCTTTTTTTTGTTTTGAGAGACAGAGAGAGAGAGGGAGCGAGAGGCAGATATATAGAGAGAATGGGTGGCCCAGGGCCTTCAGCCACTGCAAATGAACTCCAGAAGCATGCACCACTTTGTGCATGTGGCTTTTATGGGTCCTGAAGAATCGAACCTGGGTTTTGTAGCTTTGCAGGCTAGCGCCTTAAATGCTAAGCCTCTGACCCTTTTGCATTTTTTGTTTTCCCCAAAAGGATTTTCATTTGTTTTTGGACCAACACATCCGTGTAGATCAATAGAAAGTAAAACAGGATTCCAATTTAACATGCGAAAACCTCCTCGGTGCAGGCATTATTGGCCCTGTTTGGTAGAATCAATCATGGGGTGCACAGGTCCTTGCAGACCCATGTTGGTTCTCCTCCAGCGTCTTCTCTTGGAGTTGTATCTGATTTCGTTATCAGTTTTCACCCAAATCCACTGGGGAATGGGATGGTTTTGCTTTTGTTTCTTGTCGAGCAATTGCTTGATTCTGAAAGTCTCGTGAGAGGACGTGGCGAGATATCAGGCAATGGCAATGAACCGCGATGGCGAAGGAAATCAGCCCTTTTGCATTTGTCTGAGAGAGTCTCATGTAGCCCACGCTGGCCCCAGGTTTGCTCTGTAGCCAGAGACGACCTTGAACTCCTGATCATTTCGCATCGACCTTCCAAGTGCTGGGATTACAGGCATGAGCCGTCCTGCTGTTGGGGAACTTTCTTGAAACGATCGCTCCAGCGCCAGCAGGAGTGAAAGCAGAGTTTATGTCCCGGACACCGAGGTTGGGATTGATCCCCAGAGTAACTTCGGGTGTTAAACTGAGATTTTACTTACAGCGTTCTGGCCAGGGGAGGGGTGAGCGAGCAAGTGGGCGGCTCGTTTGCAGAAGGAGCACGTGACAGTTAGTTTGTGCAGTCTGTATGATTCGAAATAGTGTTTCAAAACATACCTAGGAATCAACATGCGTATGGATCATGTAGTCGGGTCACCCTAACCATGAGCTGTGCTTCACTCTATTTTAGTCCAAGCTGTCCTTCCCTCTTATCATCCCTCTGGGTCCCCCTAGACAGCTCTCTCTTTGGGTTCCTTCAGCTGCTGACTGAGATAAGCTCAGCTCCTCAGCAGTTAACTCTTATGGTGACTTCGTGCATCAGTCCAACTTTAAGCTTCATTTCCATCACACTGCCTGGTTTCATTGCATGGTTTTAATAGCAGAAAGGATTTCGTAAGAAAATGAAATGATCTCACATGTCTCCTCAACCCCTAGTTATGTTACATGGCTTAATTTAATTTCATAGGTAATATTAGAAGGAACAAATGATGTTTTTTTAAATTTTTTTATTAACAACTTCCATGATTATAAAAAATACCCCATGGTGATACCCTCCCTCCCCCCACTTACCCCTTTGAAACTCCACTCTCCATCATACCCCCTCCCCATCTCAATCAGTCTCTCATTTACTTTTTTCTTAAATTTAACTTTATTTATTTGAGAGAGAGAGAGAGAGAGAGAGAGAGAGAGGTGAAGAGGCAGATAGAGAGAAAGGGCACGCCAAGGGCCTTTAGCTGCTGTAAACAAATTTCAGATGCATACGCCAACTTGTGCATCTGGCTTACGGTGAATCATGGGGTATCGAACCTAGGTCCTCTGGCTTTGCAGGTGAACGCCTTAGCTGCTAAGCCATCTCTCCAGCCCTTAAACCCTCACCACTTCTTTATTGTTATTTTTATTTTTTAATTTTTATTAGCATTTTCCATGATTATAAAAATAATCCCATGTTAATTCCCCCCCACACTTTCTCCTTAGAAATTCCATTCTCCATCATATTACCTCCCCATCACAATCATTGTACTCATTTACTTTTGGTGTCTTGATCTTTTCCTCCTCTTATGATGGCCTTATGCAAGTAGTGTCAGGCACTGTGAGGTCATGGATATCCAGGCTATTTTGTGTCTGGAGGGAGCACGTTGTAAGGAGTCCTACCCTTCCTTTGGCTCTTACATTCTTTCTGGCACCTCTTCTGCATTAGACCCTGAGCCTTGGAAGGTGTGATAGAGATATTGCAGTACTGAGCACTGCGGTTATTTCTTTCTATTACCATGATACCTTCTGAGTCGTCCCAAGGTCACTGCCATCTGAAAAGAGAAGATTCTTAACCAAAAGTGAGAGTAGCATTAATATAAGGGTGTGAACATTAACAGAAGTGCTTACTGGGCAGTTTGATAATCTTAGTATATGTATTTGGCCAGACAACAGCAGACGTTACCCCCCTAGGGCTTATGACTACTCCTGTTTTAAGTTTTTAGAATCAGGGATGTATTCCCTCCCATAGAGTGGGCCTCCAGTCCAGTTAGAGGGCAGTTGGTTTCCATCATAACAGACATGCCACTACTGCACCTGTTGGCTCATTTGACCTGGCTGGCCAAATATAAGGCTTGCAGTGTCCACTGATGAGTGTCTTCACTGGTGATTTCTCTTTCTCCCATTGAACTGCATGCAGAATGGCTTCTTCCAGCTTTCTGTCAGCCAAATGATGTTTAATTTGGCATATGGGGGCATGGTGGCCCACACCTGTAATCTCAGCACTCAGAAGGCTCAGATGGAGGGATCACTGTGAGTTTGCAACCAGCATGGGCTACAGAGTGAGTTGCATACAGGTCAACCTGGGTTAGAGTGAGACCCGACCTCATAAAAACCTAAAAGGAAAAACAACAACAACAACAAGTAAGAACACTCCATGTATGAATAGGGTTCCCCAAAGTGACGTATTTTATTGCCTATATTGAGATACTGACATACATAATCAAATGGCTACTAAAGGCAAATCATTATTAGTCCATCCATCATCTCACTAGTTATTCCCTTCTTTTTCTTTTTTTAAAAATTTGTTTGTTTTTAATTATTTATGAGAGAGAGAGAGAGAGAGAGAGAGAGAGAAAGAATGGGAATACCAGGGTCTCCAGCCACTGCAAATGAACTCCAGATGCATGCGCCACCTTGTGCATCTGGTTTCCATGGGTCCTGGTGAATTGAGCCTTGAACTGGGGTCCTTAGGCTTCATAGGCAAGCGCTTAACCACTAAGCCCTCTCTCCAGCCCCTTCCCTTTCTTTTTTTATGGCAAGAGCATTAAAACCTGTTCTCCTTCAGCCTCTTTCTCCCTCTATTCCTATCAGCAGAACTCCCCTAAAATGACAGGGATTTCAGATTATATTAGAGGGAAAAACTGGACTGGAGGTCATTCTGTGTGTGTGTGTGTGTGTGTGTGTGTGTGTGTGTGTGTGTGTGTGTAAAGACTCATGTCAGAGGCCCTTCTGGAATTCTTCCCTGTGAGCTCTCGGCCAAGGCACTTTGTTGTGACCTTGGCATAGTTGCATGTCTCTCTGATGGTGGCGATAGCTGTAGAGACCATCATGACTCAAAGCTGGCACAAAGAGTGTGACAAGTTACAGTCAGCAGGTACCATTTTCACGGTGACGTCTCTCTCTGTCTCCCCCTCTCTCTATAGTATGCCATTGTCAATCACTTCATTATCAGAGCACTATGGCCTTGGTACTTGCCTTGCACCGTTTAGTCTCTAAGTGGACATGATCTTGACTGACAGGTCATTACTGTGATCTCGGTCTTTTCCGTAAGGTGAATGTGGGGTCCGGGGAGACTGAAGCGTGTTTACCTTTCTTGTTTGCCGCGTGTGCCAGGATAATGCATGGGGCTTGGGGTAGGCACTTAGCAAACACATGGCTGAATGTATAGAGCTCCAGAAATTCTTTTCTTTTCTTCAAATTTTTATTAACAACTTCCATGATTATAAAAAATATCCCATGGTAATACCCCCCCCCACCTTCCCCTTTGAAACTCCATTCTCCACCATACCCCTCCCCCTCTCAATCAGTCTCTCTTTTATTTTGATGTGATGATTTTTTCCTTCTATTATGATGGTCTTGTGTAGGTAGTGTCAGGCACTGTGAGGTCATGGATATCCAGGCCATTTTGTGTCTGGAGGAGCACGTTGTAAGGAGTCCTACCCTTCCTTTGGCTCTTACATTCTTTCTGCCACCTCTTCCGCGTAAGACCCTGAGCCTCGGAGCTCCAGAAATTCCTAAGCAGAGTTGCTGTTTCCCTTTTCATCATTCGGGTTTCAAATTGTTTTTAGATTTCAGAAGCTGAACATTCCCTGTCTGCAGGTAGAAATCTCTCACACAATTGAGCAAATTCTCCAGTGTTATGTGGCTGAACTTGAAGCTACCAAGAAGGTGAGCACTTGCATTGGACAATGCATTCTACTAGAAGGAAATGTACCTGTAGGTTTTATCACATGCCAAGTTTTTCAGAGCACACCTTTCACTGTGGAGGATCTTGGAGACTCCCCTCTAGGTGCAGAGAGGTCCTGGTGACATGTCGCCAGTCAGCCAAATGACACTTTTTTTTTTTTTTGCTCTTAACAATGCAGCTTTGTCCACGGTATTCGGATCAATGTTCCCAGCCCAGCCCTGTTAGGTTAGTATTTTTTTTTTTTTTTTTTGAGGTAGGATCTCACTCTAGCCCAGGCTGACCTGGAATTCACTATGGAGTCTCGGGCTGGCCTAGAACTCACAGTGATCCTCCTACCTCTGCCTCTCATATAACCTTCAAAGACCTTTCACTCCCAACTTTCTTCCATTTCCTAAAGATCCCACAGCCTCTTAAGAACCATGCAAGCATGCAAAAACATGATCCTGTTGGGGGGGGGGCACAGTTGTACAGATTCCAATCATAACAATGAGTAATGGAAAACAGAGGCCAAGAGAGAATTCAGTATTGTGAGCATGATTGTCTCTGAGCCTCAGATTATCATCACTAAAGTGCATTTACATATTTATTGAGGTCCTCTTGTGTATTCAACCGGTAAAACACCTATACAAATGTAACTGTAAATTTCTTGCCTTTTCCACTGTGTTAAATTCAAGCACTAACATGAGATTTTTAATTACAGCTTTATCATTCTCAGAAAGATGACCCCCCTCTTGCTCGTAACATGCCCCCCGTAGCGGGCAAAATTCTTTGGGTGAGGCAGCTATATCGGCGGATAAATGAGCCCATCAACTATTTCTTTGTAAGCCAATAATAAAATTTATAATATATGAGTTATGGTGGTTTGGAAACAAAATTAAATTACAAATGCATTTTGTCTTATGGTATTTATGTCCAGTGAAGTAGTTAGAGCAAAAACTTCTAGTGGGCAAAGAAAATTTAGCTTATAAACATGCTGGAGAGGGACGCTACGTCCATTTCTTCCTGTTCAGCAGATAAGCCAGTTCAATTACAGTTATCTCTAAACTGATGGATCTTACACTGTTCTGTATTTTAATAACAGAGGATACTTTATAAAGAGCTTTTACAAAATAATTGTTTTGTAATCACAAAATGTAAGCCAACTGCTGGTGCCTACTCCTGTGCGCAGACAGATAGGGGTTGAAGTATATTTAATCAAGGTGAAGATGGGATACCAAGCATTTCAGTAGGAATGGCTGAGCCCCAGGCAGGGCTCAGCCGTGCGATCAGTACAAGATTCCGGAGAACAGGACAGTTGTAGATCTGTTAGCTTCTGGAAATGCCGCCATGCCTTTTTTCAGTTGTTTTTATTTTTAATTTCTTTTGTTGTTTTATTTGAGAGCGACAGACAGAGAAAGAAAGAGGGAGAGAGAGAGAGAGAGAGAGAAAGAGAGAGAGAGAGAATGGGCGCTCCAGGGCCTCCAGCCACTGCAAACGAACTCCAGACGCATGCATCCCCTTGTGCATCTGGCTAACGTGGGTCCTGGGGAATTGAGCCTCGAACCAGGGTCCTTAGGCTTCACAGACAAGTGCTTAACCACTAAGCCATCTCTTCAGCCCTCAGCTCTGTTTTTATTTGAGAGAAAGGGGGTCAGCATAGAATTGGTTTCTTTGGGCTGGAGACATAGCTTTGTGGTTAAAGGCACATGCTTGGAAAGTCTGATGGCCTGGGTTCCATTTCCCAGTAGCTACATAAAGCCAGATGCTCAAAGTGGCACATGTGTTTGGAGTTTGTTTCCATTCTCTCTCTCTCTTTCTCTCCCTCTCCCCCCGACTTGCACATAAATAAATAAAATATTTTAAAAGGAAATTGATTTCCTTGTATCATATGCCTGAATGTGAGCTGAAATTACCACAAAACTAAAGTCTTGCAAATAATTTTATTTATTTGTTTTTTTTTTTTTTGCGAGGTAGGGTCTTACTCTAGCCCAAGCTGACCTGGACCTTACTCTGTATAGTCCCAGGCTGGCCTTGAACTCCTCCTACATCTGTTTTTGAGTGCTGGGATTAAAGGCAGGTACCACCATACTCAGCCGTAATTTTACTTTAGTAAAAGGTGAAAGATTTATACGATCTGAAGAGAAACCAGAATATTACTTTAGGGTATCATTAAATGTGAAGTTTTTGCTGTTTCTGTTAGGCTGCTATCATTTATTTCCCTGTTCATTTTATCCTTTGACCTTTGACATATGCCTGTGTGTGTGTGTGTGTGTGTGTGTGTGTGGTGTGTTTTACAGGTCAAGGAAAACCAGCAATGGTGTGTTGTCCTGGGAACAGGGGAGGGAGTGGAGAACCAGAAGTGGGGACTTGACTTCCTGGGGCTGGTAGTGGGTCTGCATTAAGTTCTTTTAAAATCTCTTTTCCCCTTTCCCCAGTGTTCTCTTTCTACTGGTCATGTGCTCTCATGTCTAGCCTACATGGCCATCCCCATCACTGTTTTGCTCTGAGGAAAAAAAAAAAAAATCTAAACTGGTTGCATAACTATCTGATGCCATTTTAAGTGTAAGAAGTTTGTGGAAACAGTCTACAGTCTCTTAAAATATATCTTTCTCCTTTTTCCCCCTGAAAAACAAAACCAGAAAAACTCGGACATTTTGTCAAGTGTTGAAGGGAAAGCTGTCATCCGGCAATATAACAAGATCTCCTATGCGCTGGTGGAGTTTGAGGTGGTCTACCACACCGCTTGGGTCAAGGAGATTTCCCAGCTACAGTACGGTGGGTAGAAGACTCACAAGTGGGGCATGGAGATTGGGAAGAAGCCCATGCGTCTGGAGAAGTTCAACATCCATTTAAAAGAATTATTTTATTTAAGCTGGGCGTGGTGGCGCACACCTTTAACCCCAGCACTCGGGAGGCAGAGGTACTGAGTTCAAGGCCACCCTGAGACTACATAGTGAATTTCAGATCAGTCTGAGCTAGAGCAAGACCTTACCTCGAAGCCCCCCAAAATATATACTATTTACAACCAGAGAGAGAGAGAAAAGACACAGAGAATGGGTGCGCCAGGGCCTCCAGCCTCTGCAAATAATCTCCAGATGCATGCATCACTTTGTGCATCTGGCTTTAGATGGGTACTGGGGACTCAAACTCAAGTTGTTAGGTTTTGCAGGCAAATGCCTTAACTGCTGAGCCTTCTCTCCAGCCCTCAGCGTTAGCTTAGGCAGGTTAAAATGCTGATTTAGGGGAGATGGAATTATTTATTCATTCACAGTTGCTAATATTTGGATTTCATAAGCAAAGTTGTCATAGCCTGTAAAATTTATATTCTTTTTAAAAAATTTTAAAAATATTTATTTATTTGAGAGAGGCAGATTACCCCCCCCCCCACACACACAGACAGAGAGAGAGAGAGAGAGAGAGAGAGAGAGAGAGAGAGAGAGAAAGTGGGCATGCCAGGGCATCTAGCCACTGCAAACAAACTCCAGACGCATGCGCCACCTTGTGCATCTGACTTTACATGGGTCTTGGGGAATTGAACCTGGATTTTTAGGCTTTGAAGGCAAGTGCCTTAACCACTAAGCCATCACACTAGCCCCCTAAAGTTTATATTTTTGAATTAAGATTTTCTTCTGGAAAATCGTATTCAAAGGTAAAAACATTAAAAAATTTTTTTTCCCCATATTTTCTCAGGGCTTTGGACTCAGTTTGTCATGTTGTAGATTCAACTGTCAGTCCCAACCAGGAGAGAAAGAATTCATCTCTCCCTCCCTTTTTATCTTTCTCTTTCCCTTCTTCCTTCCTCTCTCTCTTTCCCTCCCTCTTTCTTTCCATTTTCTGTACTGGATCAATCTTCAGTTTTGCGCTCCAGTCACTTAACAATGTCAAGGTCACATTTTTCTGAGGGGAGGGCTTCTGGAGGCCAACGCTCTGGCGGAGCGCAGGGAGAGGCAGGGCCTGCGTCTTCGCCACGCTGCTTCCCCTCCGGCATCATCATCTGTAGGTTGGTTCATTCTCCTGCGTTGTCCCACTTTACCTTGATTTTTCCATAATACCCCCACCCCGAAGCTCATCCACAACCCCGCCGCAACAGATCTCTAAACTGCGCCCCCCTCGCCCCTGCTGCGGGGTGCTGTCCCCTCCAGCCAGGAAGTCCATGTCAGCCGCGAAGACGTCCTGCACGTGGCTTCCTAAGAGAGACGAGAGAGGAACCATTCCTGTTTCTGCTTCTTGGTTCCAGAGGGGACACAGCAGCAATGCACAGGCTGTTTTTGTTTTTGTTTTGTTTCGTTTTTTGAGGTAGGATCTCACTCTAGCCCAGGCTGACCTGGAATTCACTGTGTCGTCTCAGGGTGGCCTCGAACTCATGGCTATCCTCCTACCTCTGTCTCCCGAGTGCTGGCATTAAAGGTATGTGCCACCACGCCTGGCAGTTTTTTTTTTTTTTTTTTGCTTTTGCTTTCACTGCCCTTTTATCTGCACACGTTCAAAGATTCAAAGACAACTCAGCAAACAACTGCTCCATAGCATCCTTTCCTTATCCTTATCTTCACGACAGAAAATAATGTCTTCCATCAGAATCCTTGGCAGAGTCTCACAACACCTGCTGCTTTACACGGCTGCCTTATCTCCCCTAGACAGTCCATGCATGCCCTTTCTGTCTGCGTCATCCGGTGTCCTTTACACAATGCTCACGGCTTCCAGTGGCCTACTAGGGTGCCAGGTCCTATATCGGCAGACGCATGAAACCCCAGCAATTCTGTGAGAAACCGTTAGTGTCCTTGTGTTACAGATGAGAAACCCAGGCACTGAGGGGTTGGGTGACCTGCCCAAGGGCTCACAGCTAGTGAATGGCAGAACCAGGCTCCACATTCAGGAGGTGAGGCTTCCGAGTCCCCCCTCTTAAACCGTCATTGTCACGGTTGGTACGAGGCAGCCCTGGGAGGGGGCTCTCTATATGTCTATTTAAATTATTTTTATTTTAGAGACACGGTGGGGGGGGCGGGGAGGGAGGGAGAGACAGACAGACAGAGAAAAGACAGAACTGGCACACCAGGGCCTCAGCCACTGCAATCAAACTCCAGACGCTTGTGCCACCTAGTGCCATGTGCGACCTCACGTGGTTTCATCACCTTGCGTTTGCCTCACCTTTTGTGTGCCTGGCTTACGTGGGATCTGGAGAACTGAACCTGAGTCCTTAGGTTTCACAGGCAAGTGCCTTAACCACTAAGCAATCTCTCCAGCCCATATGTATGTGTGTATATATATATATACTTTTTTTCTTTTTTTTTAATTTTTTTTAATTTTTTAATTTTTTTGGTTTCTTGAGGTAGGGTCTCACTCTAGCTCAGGCTGACCTGGAATTCACTATGTAGTCTCAGGGTGGCCTTGAACTCACGGTGATCCTCCTACCTCTGCCTCCTGAGTTCTGGGATTAGAGGCATGAGGCACCATGCCCAGCTCCATTTTTTAAAATATGTTTTTAAAATTTTAATTTTAGTTTTATTTATTTGAGAGACTGAGAGAAAGAGGGGGAGGAGGGCCGTGCTAACTCCAGACACATGCGCCACCTTGTGCATCTGGCTTACGTGGGACCTGGGGAATCACACCTGGGTCCTTTGGCTTTGTAGGCAAGTGCCTTAACTGCTAAGTCATCTCTCCAGCCCTAAAACTTTTTTTGAGGCAAGCCCAACAAACTGGTTTTTTTTTTTTTGTTTTTTACCTAGAATTAACTATGTACTCTCAGGGTGGCCTCAAACTCATGGCGATCCTCCTACCTCTGCCTCCAGAGTGCTGGGATCAAAGGCATGCGCTACCACGCCTGACTCCATATGTATATTTTTAATTATCTAACAGGCAGAGCTCAGAAAATGTTGATAAATGAAAATTTTATCATGTTTTCTCTTTTCATTCATTTTTTCCTCTTGAAAGCATCCTTTGACACATTTGGGGTGCAATAGCTGAATTGTAATCAACTGATGCCCCAGAGAAATGGTCACAAGTAAACTAACACTGTGAATAGGATTCACTCCCTAGGCTATGTGAAATGGATTATTCTGGGTGGCTTCCTCTTGTTCTGTGGATGGGTCTCTGCTTAATGACTGCATAGTTGGTTACATCAGTTTTTCTGGTGGACATTGACGTTGAGTGACATGGCTGCTCATGCATGGAGTGGCCTTCCTGGCTGTCACTGTGGGTCTGTCTTAGCTGTGTTGCTGACCTTTTTGTCCTTTAAGCAAGTTCAGAGCAGTCTTAAAGGAAGACAGATTTCATTGAAAAAAGAAATGTTCAAAGTTATTCTGAAATGGACGTAGAAAGCCACATGATTTATTTTCATTTTTCCCTTCCCTTTCCCACCTTCATTCCCTCCCTCCTTTTCTTCTTTCTTTGCTCCCTCCCTCCCTCCCTCCCTCCCTCTCTCCTTCCCTTTCTCTCTCCCCTTATTCTTTCTTTCTTTCCTTCCTACCTTCCTCCCTCCCTTCTTCCCTTTTTCTCTCTTTCTTTCAACAGTTCAGTAGCTCAGGCTGGTCTTAAAGCCCCTATGTAGTCGACTTGGAACTTCTGATCCTCCTGCCTCTACTTCCCAAGTAGTGGGACCCCAGGTGTGCACCACAGTGCCTGGCTTGTGGGGTGCTGGGGGTGGAGCCCAGGGCTACGTGCGTGCTAGGCAGGCACCCTACCAACGGAGCTACATCCCCATCCCAAACACATGATTTCTAACCCAATTCTGAAGAGATTAAGAATGTGTTCATTCATAGCTGAAATCCTAATGAAAACTGCTCTGTTAAGACCCTTGCTAAGACTAATTTTGTCTCATTCATAACTTGAAAGGAATTGTTTTGCTAGAAATTTGATGCATGTGAGGCTTGGAAGATTCTGTGATTGTAATGGCATTCTCACTGCTAGCAAATGTGTTAAAATAAGATGGAATTTGAGCTGATATAGATGCATAGATGTTTTGTTAGGCTGTAGAAGTAATTCATATTATGACATAGTCTGAGGCTATTCAGCAAAAACCTGGGGACTTGAGGATTATGTATTTCAATCTTAATAATAAGCATCTCTTAAAACACTAGTTCATGGTCCAGAGGGATGGCTTAGCAGTTAAGGCACTTGCCTGCAAAGCCTAAGGATCAGGGTTCAATTCCCCAGGACCCATGTAAACCAGATGCACTAGGTGGCGCATGCATCTGGAGTTCGTTTGCAGTGGCTGGAGGCCCTGGTGTGCCCATTCTCTCTGTCTACCTCTTCCCTTCTCTGTCAAATAAATAAATAAAATATGAAAAACTCCACTAGTTCACATGAGATACCGTGTAAAAAATCCTCTACCTTCTAACAGATGACAAGTTAGTGGTGTTTCAAATCTTTCTAGCTGGGTGTGGTGATGCATGTCTATAATCCTAGTACTAGGAAGACTGATGCTGATGCCAGAGAATTAGGAGTTCAAAGTCATTGTTAACTACATAGTGAGTTTGAAACAGCCTGGACTAAATGAGACCCTGTCTCAAAAAAAAAATTATTTTTTACAGAAAATTATGTAAACTGAACGTGGTGGTACATACCTTTAATCCTAGTGCTTGGGAGGCTGAGGTAGGAGGATTGTTGTGAGTTCAAGGCCAGCCTGGACCATGGAGTGAGTTCCAGGTCAGCCTGGGCTAAAGTGAGACTCTGTTTCAAAAACAAAACAAAACAAAAAGCAAGCAAACTAACAAACAAAGAAACAAAAAGAAAAAGTGAAAGGAAAAATGGTCCTGGGGCCTGGTGAGATGGCTCAGTGAAAAGTGCTTGCCACTCAAGCTGGAGTGCCAAAGTTTGTTCCCCAAGCCCCATGCAAAAAGCCGGAGGCTGTGGCAGGCTCCTGGGAGATGGGAGGCAGACGAGAGAATTTTCTGGAAGCTGATGGTTGAGCAGAGCAGAGCAGAGGACAGAAGGGTGAGAATCCGGATCCAGAAACCCTACTTCAAACGAGGTGGCCTGAAAGCTGTCCTCTGACCTCCACACACTCGCCGTGGCAGGTAGGAACGCGCTGTCACACGTGCAGGCACAGGCGTACACACACACACACACACACACACACACACACACACACACACACACAAAAGATGATAATGAGCTTAGTTATTGGAAATTCAAGGAGGAGATTTAATCCAGGTATGCCAAGTTGGGAGCAGGATGGGAACAAAATTTGTAACTTATGAATTACCGTCATCTTTGCAGTTCCTGCCCTTTTCAAGGGATAAGTCAGAATCTATCAAAATAAGCCCACTTTGCCGGGGCGTGGTGGCGCACGCCTTTAATCCCAGCACTCGGGAGGGCAGAGGTAGGAGGATCGCCATGAGTTCGAGGCCAGCCTGAGACACCATAGTGAATTCCAGGTCAGCCTGGGCTAGAGCGAGACCCTGCCTTGGAAAAATAGATAGATAAATAAATAAATAAATGAGCAATAACAAAACAAGCCCTCTTGGGAAAGTGTTTGCAGTTCATAGCCCAGAGCCTGTCAGGTGTCAGCTCTATTTTCTCTCTCTGGATTTGACTGCAGCTTTTCAGATCCTGTCCCTTCCTTTCTCTGAGTATAGACAGCTGACTAGGGGTAAGACACCGTGCCTCGTCTAGTACTAGGAGGCACCCAGAGGTATCACTTTGCCCTTATGAAGTTCGCCGTTGCGTGGGGATGTCTGACGTCGTTGGCAGCCAGAGGCGGGGCGGGGGCGGTGTCGGGGGGCAGGTTGAGTAAAGCCCCGCCAACACCCGCCATCCTTCCCTTGCAGCCTTACAGGCCACGCTCTTTGTGCGGCATCCAGAAACGGGGAAGTTGCTGGTCAATTTTGATCCCAAAATTTTGGAGATCGTACGGGAAACTAAGTGCATGATAAAGATGAAGCTGGACGTTCCAGAGCAGGCCAAGAGGCTGCTGAAATTGGAGACCAAGGTGAAGGCAGACAAACTGTATTTGCAGGTAAGAGAAATGGCGTGTTGGCATTATTTTTAAAGGGTCTTTTTCTTTTCTTTTTTTTTTTTTTCCCCTTCTTTTTGGTTTTTCTAGGTAGGGTCTCACTGTAGCCCAGGCTGACCTGGAATTCACTATGTAGCCTCAGGGTGGCCTCGAACTCACGGGGATCCTCCTACCTCTGCCTCCTGAGTGCTGGGATTAAAGGCGTGTGCCACCATGCCTGGCTCTTCTTCTTCTTCTTCTTTTTGTTGTTGTTGTTCAAGGAACTATATCTACAGGTGTGCTGACACTGAGGGAGAATTTCTTTATAGGTCGATTATTTTTTTAATTTATTTTGTTTATTTAATTAATTTATTTATTTGAGAGCAACAGAGAGAAAGGCAGAGAGAGAGATAGAGAGAGAGAATGGGTGTGCCAGGTCCTCTAGCCACTGCAAATGAACTCAGATGCGTGCCCCCCCCCTTGTGCATCTGGCTAACGTGGGTCCTGGGGAATTGAGCCTCGAACCAGGGTCCTTAGGCTTCATAGGCAAGCGCTTAACTGCTAAGCCATCTCTCCAGCCCAGTAGGTCAATTCTTGATAGTGTTAAAACACCTACTTGCAAACAAAAGGACAGATGGGAGATGGAAAGCAGAAACAAAGAATTTCATAAAGCAAGGCCTGGAGAGATGGCTCAAGCGGTTAAGGCACTTGCCTGTAAAGCCTAACAACCTGGGTTTGAGTCTCCAGTACTCACATAAAGCCAGACGCACAAAGTGGCACATGCATCTGGAGTCCATTTTCAGTGGCCAGAGATTCTGGTGTGCCTATTCTCCCTGTCTGTCTCTCTTCTATTTCTCTGTGCTTGCAAATAAATAAATAAAAATGTTAAAAAAAAAAAAAAAAGAAAAGAAAAGAAAGCCAGTTACAACAGCAACCTGAGTTAAGTCCAGTGTCCTCTGCTTCCCCTGAGAAGCCTGTTTGGGAATGCAAGAACATATGTAAGTATAAGGATATAGCACAGTTAACAATCGCAAATGACTGAAATATCAACCCCAGAATGGAGACCTGATTAAATGTAGATTATAAAACAAATGCATAGAAACGGAAGACCTAATTATTCATTGAGAAAAAGTTCTGTTATACTGGATTAACTTGTTTTAATCAATAGCATAATAAGTAAATAGAGACTTTTATTGTGTCTTGCTGGGAAGAGAACTATGAATCTGCCACTTTCAATGTCACTACCCTTAAATCTTTTGGCTTAGTTAAAAGTCCAAATCTGGGCATATGGACAAGTTGATAGTGAAGTGCTTTAGGAAAAAAAAAGTTAATATGAATATCAAAGAATGTTTCAAATTCTTGCCCCACTAGAAATTATAATAATTATAATAAATTAAAAATTAGTTATGACATGCGACATTAAAAGGAGCCACAAAGATAAGAGAATATAAAGTACCCCAAACAGGTTTTTTCTTTATAAGAAAATATATTTTTTGTTTTTTTAAAATAAATCTTTTTTCTTTTATTTATTTACTTGTTTTAGCTTTTTAAATTTTATTTATTTACTTGCAATAAGAGAGAGAGAGAGAGAATGGGCATGCCACTGAAAACGAACTCCAGATGCATGTGCCCCTTATGCCCCTTATGTGGGTCCTGGGGAATCCAACCTGGGTCCTTTGACTTCGCCACCTTAACTGCTAAGCCATTTCTCCAGCCTATTTTTTGGGGTAGGATCTTACTCTAGCTCAGGCTGACCTGGAATTCACTCGGTAGTCTCAGGGCAGCCTCAAACTCATGGCGATCCCCCTACCTCTGCCTCCCAGGTGCTGGGATTAAAGGCATGCGCCACCACGTCCAGCTTAAAAAATATTTTTATCTATTTATTTGCAAGGAGAGACAGAAAGAGAAGGAGAGAATGAGAGAGAGAATGGGTATGCCAGGGCCTCCAGCTGCTGCAAACGAACTCCAGATGTGTGTGCCACTGTGTATCTGGCTTTACGTGGGTGCTGGGGAATCAAACCCAGGTTGTTAGGCTTTGCAGGCAAGCACCTTAACCACTGAGCAACCTCTCCAGCTCCATTTGTTTTGAGGCTAGGTCATGTCACCCAAGGTGAAATTGTGCTGAACTCCTTGAAATCTTCTGGCTTTCACCTCCCAAGTACTGGGAAATCTTTGCCTACCATAGGGTCATGAAGACAGAGGCCCATGTTTTCTTGAAAGGACTTAATCATTGTAGCTCTGCCTGTAATCGGATGTAATTGTTAAAGAAAGCGCGATGCCTCGAGGTGTGCTGACTTAGTGCAAACTGTGGAACTGGCATGAAAAGTTCTGGGGTTCATGACTTTGAAGGATGTGGTGTCAGTAATGGCTGCTAAGGAGTTTGACATCATTCCCCTTGAATCTCATAGGATTTCAGTTAGCATCGAAGGATGCCATGAAAGTCAAAGAGTCAAAACCCCAACTGCAAGTAACAGATGGAAAAAAGAAAGGAACTCTGAAATCATTAAGTAAAAATTGAGACCATCTAAGTGATTTTGTATCTCCAGCCATATGCTATAACAAATCACAAAATGGTCAAGATTGATCATCAGGGTTCATCTCAGAAATAGCTAATGGAAAATACAAAAGTGTATCAAGTGTATTCTAGTTGTATGGAGAAGCTGAAATTATTTAGGTTCAAGAAACAATTATAGCTTTAATGACAAGTATGCTTTCAATGTGTCAAGAGATAGGTAACTGACACTCCAGGCATGGCGGGCGTGGCAGTGCACACCTTTAATCCCAGCACTAGGGAGTCAGACGTAGGAGGCTCACTGTGACTTCAAGACCACCTTAAGACTTCATAGTGAATTCCAGGTCAGCCTGGATTAGAATGAGACCCTACCTTGAAAAACCAAAAAAAAGGGCGGGGGGGTGGAATCAGAAAAAAGATAAGTAACTTTGGCCACACCGTACTGGTGCCCACTTGTTATCCCAGTACTTGAGAGGTAGAAGCAGGAGGATCAGAAGTTCAAAGCCAATCTGGGCTGTATGAGATCTTGTAACAAAACAAACACGGCTGGAGAGATGGATCAACAGCAAAAGGCACTTGCCTGCAAATCCTAACGACCCGGGTTTGATTCCCCAGGACCCACATAAGTTCAGATGCGCAAAGTGTTGCACACGCCTGGAATTTGTTTGCAGCCGCTAGAGGCCCTGGCTTACCCATTCTCTCTCTCTCTCTCTCGTTGCAAATAAATAAATAAATAAATAAATAAGATGTTCAAACAAGCAAGCAAGCAGAAAGTAAGGAGCCAAAAGGGGAAAATGTATAATTACAGATATCATAACGACATAATTTTCTGATGGGTCTGGGGAGATGGCTCAGTGGGTGCAGGCACTGGCAAAGCCTGCCAGCCCAGGTTCAATTCCCTGGCGTCTCCAAGGAGAGCTAGACCTAAAGTGGCACGTACGTGTTTGCAGCCACAAGAGACCCTGGCGCCCCACCCCCTACACACACGCTGGCATGCTCACACACACGCATACCTCCTACACACACATAAACAAATAAGTAAATAAAGCTTAAATATTCAAAAAAGATAATTATGGGCTGGAGAGATGGCTTAGCCATTAAGGCACTAGCCTGCAAAGCCTAAGGACCTAGGCTCGATTCCCCAGAACCCACGTAAGCCAGATACACATGGTAGCACATGCGTCTGGAGTTTCGAGTGCAGTGGCTCTCTTCCTCTCTCTCTCTCATAAATAAGTAAATAGAAATAAAATATTTTTTACAAAGATAATTATCTGAACGGTTTCAAATAGCGCATGGAAAGAAAACTTGCCTATGAAAACCACAAATCTAGAAAGCAGGATTGAGGTGTTTGACAGAAGGAAGAGTGGATCCAGCTGGGATGAAGTAAAGCAGCAGACGGCCCTCCACCGCCCCCTGCTGGCAGCCCTGTGTGTGATGGAACCTTTCTGGTCTCAGTCGACATGTGCTTGCTTGCTTTTAAACGAATTAAAGTAAAGCCTGGTGTTTTGACTTTGCACAGGGTCTTCTGCAGTATTACGACGAGTTATGTCAGGAAGTCCCTTCCGTGTTTGTCAATCTCATGACTCCCAAAATGAAAAAGGTGGGTGATGCTGAAGGCTTATGCCGATTCCCCTTATTTACAATTGGATTCCAGTTCTATAGATTATGGATTTCAGATCAGGTCTTTTTGCCTAGACCTTCTATCTTTCTCATTAACTCCACAGCTCTCTCTCTCTCTCTCTGTCTTGTAAATGATTTCTTGTCTGAGTTTTGTTACCTTTGAAAAACAGCTAAATGTAAATTGTGAGCACTCTGTAAAAATTTATGGGCTCTTCCTGGTAACCCAAAGTTGATTTAAAACACAAGCCATCTTTATGAGGCATATGGTGGGGAAATGCAATTAAAGAAATACATGCTGTGATGCTTAAGGGGCTGTGTGTGTGGGGGGGTTGTGTGTGGTTTAGGTGGCAGAGTGCTTGCCTAACATGTATGAAGCCCGGGGTTTGATTTCTGCTTGTCTGCATGTCTGTAATCCTAGCACTTCGGAGGCAGAATCAGGAGGATCAGAAGTTCAAGTTCACCCTTGTCTACACAGTGAATTTGAGGTCAGCCTGGGCTACATGAGATTTTTTTTTTTTTTTTGAGGTAGGGTCTCACTCTAGCCCAGGCTGACCTGGAATTCACTCTGTAGTCTCAGGGTGGCCTCGAACTCTTGGCAATCCTCCTACCTCTGCCTCCCGAGTGCTGGGATTACAAAGCCTACAAAGCCTAATGACTGTGGTTTGATTTCCCCCATATCCACGTACAGCCAGGTACAAAGTGGTGCACGCATTCTCTCTATCTCGCCTCTCTTTATCTCTCTCTGCTTGCAAATAGAGAAATAAATAAATAGGACAAATAATAAGAGGAGGTTTTTTTTTCTGTTAATACTCCTGTGAATAATGAAGCCCTTTTGCTTCTTGTAGGTGGAGTCTGTGTTGAGGCAGGGGCTCACGATATTAACGTGGTCGTCGTTGATGTTGGACAGCTTCTATCAAGAAGTTGAATCTGTCTTGGAAATGTTCCATCAGCTTTTAAAGAAGGTAAGTTGATAAATTTTATTTTTATTTATTTATGAGGGAGAAAGAGAGAGAGAGAATGGGCAGGCCAGGGCCTCCAACTACGGCAGAAGAACTCCAGATGCGTGTGCCACTTTGTGCATCTGGCTTGACGTGGGCCCTGGGGAACTGAAGCCAGGTCATTAGGCTTTGCAGGCAAGCACCTTAACTGCTGAGCCATCTCTCCAGCCCCTCTTATAATCTTTAAACAATTTTTTTTTTTCTTCTTGTGGTCAAGGTCAATGACTTGTGTGAAATGAACATTGACACAGTTCTAAAGGAAATAGCCAAAACCGTGTTAATTTCCTTGCCGGAAAGCGGTGCGACCAAAGTAGAAGACATGCTGACCCTCAATGAGGTATGCAGTTGTGACAAGTCGTAATGTGAAGTGACAGTCAGAAAGTAGTCACCTGAGCCTGTGGCGTGTTTTTTTTTTTTTTTTGGCTTAGCTTTTTGGGGGAGGGGTGAATTTCATGACCATGAAAGAGCTACGTGGCTCCAACAGTTCCAAGTCCCAGGTCACACCCTAGATAAGATTTTACCAGAGCCCTGGACTGTGTCAGTGGGGTGTGGCCCCTCCTCTTCCTCTGCGATGCTCCTAGCACTGTGTCACGTAACCACACAGCACGCTTGCCTTGTAACTCGCTCAGGAACCTGGGGCTCAGCGGCTCTCCTCCCTTCCACCTCCTAAGTCCAGCCAGTCTAAGGCTGAGCCAGGCTTTGCCCGTCGTTCAGCTCTCACTGAGCTCTTGGTTCTTCCCCGTACCGGCTACCTGCCTCTAGGTCAGGTCCCACAACTCAGCCATGCTGTGGTCTAAGTGGTCTCTCTGCTTCCATACCTGACTCCATCGTATCCACCCACACCGCTGTAATATCTGATTGTTATATACCAGTTCAAATCCTTTTTAAAAAATTTGTATTTATTTATTTGAGAGAGCACGAGAGAGAAAGAGGCAGACAGAGAAAGAGAGAGAGAGGGAAAAAGAGAATGGGCGCGCCTGGGCCTCCAGCCACTGCAAAGGAATTCCAGACGCGTGCGCCCCCTTGTGCATCTGGCTAACGTGGGTCCTGGGGAATTGAACCTGGGCCCTTTGGCTTTGCAGGCAAGCGCCTTAACTGCTAAGCCATCTCTCTAGCCCTCAAATCCTTTTTCAAGATTTTACTTTTTACATTATTATTTATATAATATTTATATAATGAGAGGAAGACAAAGAGCATGTGCGTATCAGAGTCTCTTGCTGTTGCACGCGAACTCCAGACGTGTATATCACCATGCATCTGGCTTTGCGTGAATACTGGGGAATCAAACCCAGGTTAGAAGGCTTTGCAAGCAAGTGCTTTTAACCACCGAGCCATCTCCCCAGCCCTCCAGTTCAAATCCTTCAGTGGCGATGGACATCTAATCCTTACAGAATATAACTCAACCTCTTTAGCACCATACATTGGAATTATTTGTATACCTATGTATCCTCCACTACCTTGAAAACACGGAGACAGGACTCTCTGTCTGCTCATTGTTAAGGCTTGGCACATAGACGTGCCTACCAGAACCACCGCCTATGTGGCTTGAGTTGAGCTCTGCTTATGTCTCCACTGTACAAACTTGGATGGTTTGGGTCACCTTACTGGACAAGGTCATGACCTCCACGGATGACCCCCACCTTCCAGAAATGCATCTGGTCCCCAGAAAACAGATGCCATTGCCCATCTCCCTGCCGATGCCCAGCGTCTTCTCCCCAGTGCATTCTTCTTGCCTGCGTGGGTTGGGGTCGTGGGCCAGCCTGTGCCTCGAGATGGCTTAAGGTGTGACTCCGCCCCACCGCCCTGTAAAGGACATAGGCCCAGGTCTCTGGGTGGGTAGTTCTGTGGATTTCCTTGCATGGTCTCTACCGGTGAGCAAGCTGTTCCTCCGTAACCTCAAGGTGGGCAGTGGAGTTGATGGTGGCCTCACTGAAACTAAAAAACAAAACAAACAAAAACAAAACAAAAGAACAGCCTGCAAAGACGCAGCATCTGAAAGTGACCCGTTCTCAGCTTTGCAACTTTGGTCGTCACTGAGGCTGGACTGAACAAGCAGTTTTTCTTTTTTTCTTTTTGGTGTGGGGGGAGACGTGCATGGGCATGTGTGGTATGTGTGTGCATGTGTCCATGTACTGTGCACACAAATAGAGAGGCCAAAGGTTATGTCCCTCTCCATTGCTCATACTTGTATTTCCTTGAGACAGGTCTCGCTCTGAATTCAGAGCTGCTGTTTGTGCAAGCCCCCGTCATTTTCTGGGACTGGGGTTACTGGCATGTGTGGCCATGTCTGTCATGTGGTCATGCCTGCTTAGGTGGGGGCCGAGGAAATAAATTCAGGTGCCCCGAGACCCTCACGCCTGAGGCAGACGCTCTTACCCACTGGAGTCACCTCCCAAGCCTTGACCAAGCCGTTTTAATATCCTGTTCTTGGCACTCTCCAGCCTAACACGATTACATCTTTGTGGTCGTTTGTTCCTTTTTATTATTACTGAATCATCTTTTAATGCTTGGTCCACTTTGCTTGATATTAACATAGCCATGCCAGCTTTCTTAGGCTGCTGATCACAGACTTAACGTTATTCCATTTCATTATCTACAGCCTTTTTGGGGGCCTTCCTATTTTAGGTTTTTCTCTTGGAAAGAACGTGTTGCTGCATTTTGTTTTTACTCAATTCTGAAAATCTGCTTTATAAAGCCTGTGATTTTAGCCCATTTATATTTATTTCAGCGACCACTGTCTTTGGAGATGCTACTCTCCCCCCTCTGCGATTTCAGCATGTTGTATTATCTATCTCTCACTGCAATTTGTGATGTTTTTTCAAATATGTCCAGCCTTTTATGGAATTGTGGCTCGTTTGTTTCTACGTTCTGTGGATCTGGGTTGTGAAGATTCGCCATGTATAGGCGTCCTTGGCAGCTCATGTTGAGAATCCGCCCTCTCATTTCCTTCCTGAGTGGAACTCTCTTCCCATGTGGTGATTTTAGGTTAGCTTGTCAGAGGATGGACTTTTTTTTCCCCCCAGAACCACACAGGTCGTAAAAACTCAAATCTGAACCTTTCTCTTTTGGCTTGCAATTTTCTTATTATAATGGGAGATACTAACCTAAAATTTGCCCTTTCACCATTCTCAGTGTTTAAGTCAGTAATATTAAGCATACTCACAGTGTTGTGTAACAATCACATTACCCACTCCCAGAACTCTTTCATCATCTACCTATTGTATTATACCTATGGTAATTCTCTGTTCTCTTATCTCCCAACTATGGGTAACCTCTATTCTGTTTTCTGTATCTGTGAATGCTCCCGAGCCCTACCTCACTTATCTCACATACGTGGAACTGTACAGTATCTCTCCTTGGATGTTTGGGGAACTTTTCTTTGTGTGATGTTTTCAGGGTTCATTTATGTTATAACATTATGTTGCATTGTTTTTCTTTTCTTTTAAAAACATTTTTAAATATTTATTTTATTTATTTGACAGTGATAAAGAGGCAGAAAGAGACATTGGGAGAGAGAGAATGGGTTCTCCAGAGCCTTCAGCCACTGTAAATGAACTCCAGATGCATGCGCCACCTTGTGCATCTGGCTTACGTGGGTACCGAGGAATTGAACCTGGGTCTTTAGGCTTTGGTGACAGGTGCCTTAGCCGCTAAGCTGTCTCTTTGGCCCACCCCCTTCTCCTGTGAGGAAATGTCAGTAGGCTCCATCTTGTTGAGGGTCTTCTGTAGCTCTTATTGAGATGGTGATGGCTGTATTATGCCCAGAGGACAATGCTCTTGTACACACATGTATCAAGGTTTCATTCTCACTGACTAATATTCCATGGTGCTTATGGAGACCACATTAAAAATATCCATTTATCAAACTGGGCATATAGCTCAGTTGGTAGAGTACTTGCCTAACATGAATGAAGCCCTGGGTTAGATTTCTCCAGCACCATAAAAACGAGGTAGGTTGGTACTTGCCTCTAATCCCAGCACTTGGGAAATGGACGCAGGAGAATCAGCAATCCAAAGTCATCTCTGACTACATGCAACTTTGAGGCTATCCTGGGCTACATGTAATCCTGTCTCAAAAATTAGGGCTGGATCTGGGCATGGTGGCACATGTCTTTAATCCCTGCACTCGGGAGGCAGAGGTAGGAGGATTGCTGTGAGTTCGAGGCCACCCTTAGACTACATAGTGAATTCCAGGTCAGCCTGGACCAGAGTGAGACCCTACTTCAGAAAACAACAACAACAACAACAACAACAACAACAAAAATAAGGGATGGAGAGATGGCTTGGTGGTTAAGGCACTTGCCTGCAAAGCCTAAGGACCCAAGTTTAATTCCCCAGGACCCACATAAACCAGATGCACAAGGTGGCACATGTATCTGGAGTTTGATTGCCATGGCTGGAGGCCCTGGTGCGCCCATTCTCTCTACCTGCCTCTTCCTCTCTCTCCATCCCTCTCTCAAATGAATAAATACATGAAATATTTAAAAAAAAATCAGTTGTTTTAAATCTGTTGCTAGACATTTGAATGGTCGTCAAACTTTTTGACTATCGTAAATAATCCTGCTGTGGGCCCTCGGGTGCAATTGTTTCTTCTCCCTCAATGATTTTGGGTGTATCCCTAGAGTTTCTGGGTCATGTGGTAATTCTATAGTTAATATCTTTGAGGAAGTGTGAAACTGTTTTCCACGGTGACCATACCATGCTACGTTTACCCCTTGTGATATCAAACTGTTCCTCCATCGCCCGAGTCCCTGGGTGCTTCAGTTCCGGTAGGTGCCTCTCTCGTCAGCTGCAAGGCAACTCAGGACTCTGCTCATGTTTTTTTTGGAGGGAAGAGGGAGAGAGCCCTTCAAAAGCTGCATTGGTCTTTCCTCCGCAATTGAAAATTTCTAACGAAGTGCCCAGTTTCCTGTCCAGGAATACCTTTGCCTGCCTGCTCTTTTGTTCTCAGGAGTTTTAGAATTTGGCTATATGCACTTTATACAGGGTCTTCTTGCCTTCGTGCACACAGAAAAAATAAAAAAAAAAAGAAGGGAAATGTCTACATCAGCTTCCTTCCTTTTGTCTCATTTCGAATGAAGTCATGTTCTCACGGGGTGTATTTGTCAATAGTTTGGCACTACCAATTACTGAGCCGGGGAAGCCCTACTACAGAGAGTCTACTTTGAACACATGAACAGAGAGAGCAGAATTGTGAAGAACCCCTTTGCCAATCACTGTGCAACCGTCCCTTGCCCTGGAGTGACCCAAGATCTAGCCACTCTTGGACTGTCTTCCTGTCAGCCTGCCACAGGGTGGGTCCTCGAGGGAAGGCAGAACAGGAGCTGGGAGCACAGGGGAAGCCAGACCACTCCCTGGAAACAGATGAAGTTTGGAAACACGATATATGCAGTATTTGTTTTATTTTTTTTTCTTTTGAGGGCATGAGGTTAGTTTGGATCATATTTGCAAATCAGAGGTGGAATGTCTAAGCAAGGCAGGAGTGGGAAAGAAAGACTTTTACCTTCTCTCTCCTCCAGCTCTCCTGCTCCTGGTGGTGCCTCTCATGATTTCAAACCCACTGGGAGCCAGAGACTCAGGGCGTCCCAGTAACCCGCTTCCCAGTACACAGAGGTGGGGTGTGGCGAGAGTCAGGGCATGAGTGGAGGACAGTGCCTGGAGCAGCGGCTTTGAGTGACCCCCAGAGAGAAGCGGGGGCTGCTTCTAGGTTTCAAAGTTAAAGTCCTGTGCGTGCTCTTCACAGTGACATGACCGACTGCTTCCGTGCCCTCCTGGCTCCATGGCGAACGTTTCCGCTTCTCTGCAGAATCAAACTGCCCTAAACGGGCTCTGGATCTTATGCCTTCTGGAAACTTTGCTCGGCCAACCCTTCTCACTCTCTGTTCTGCACCTGCGTCTTTGCCTTCTCCTCTGGCTTCTCCCACCAGCAGTCTATGGAGAGCTCATCTTTTCCTTGCCAACAAAATAAAACCTTTCCATAATGTCCCCCCCACCCCAACTTCTCACTCACAACCAGAACCTGACTCTTCACGCACGCTGCCTCTACTCTCCCGTCTTCCACTGGTTTCCATCCCCCTTCCAAAGTTCTGGCTCCAGTTATTTCTGGCAGTAATTCTTTAAAAAAAAAATTTTTTTTGTTTATCTTTATTTGAGAGCGACAGACAGAGAGAAAGAGGCAGAGAGAGAGAGAGAGAGAGAGAGAGAAAATGGGCACACCAGGGCTTCCAGCCACTGCAAACGAACTCCAGACACATGCACCCTCTTGTGTATATGGCTAATGTGGGTCCTAGAGAATCAAGCCTCGAACCGGGGTCCTTAGGCTTCACAGGCAAGCGCTTAACCACTAAGCCATCTCTGCAAGTCCAAGTAATTCTTATCTGTCTAGCACCTATTATCTATCTATTTATCATCTGTCCTATATATGTCTATCATCAATCTACTTCTTTTTTTTGTTTCTTTGTTTTTTTGAGGTAGGGTCTCACTCTAGCTCAGGCTGACCTGGAATTCACTATGTAGTCCCAGGGTGGCCTCAAACTCACGGCGATCCTCCTACCTCTGCCTTCCAAGTGCTGGGATGAAAAGGCATGTGTCACCATGCCCAGCTCTATTTTTAAATATTTATTTATTTATGAGAGAGAGAAAGAGGGGGAGAGAGAGAGAGAGAGAGACAGACAGACAGACAAAGGGTGTGCCAGGGCCTCTAGCCATTACAAACAAATCCCAGACACCTGTGCCACCTTGTGCACCTGGCCCATGCAGGCACTGGGGAATTGAACTTGGGTCCCCAGGCCTCACAGGGAAGCACCTCAATTGCCAAGCCATCTCTCCAGCCCCCATTGTTAATCCGTTTTTAATAAATTTTATTTATTTTATATTTGAGAGCAACAGACATAGAGAGAAAGAGGCAGATAGAGAGAATGGGCGTGCCAGGGCCTCCAGCCACTGCAAACGAACTCCAGACACGTGCGCCCCCTTGTGCATCTGGCTAATGTGGGTCCTGGGGAATTGAGCCTCGAACTGGGGTCCTTAGGCTTCACAGGCAAGCGCTTAAATGCTAAGCCATCTCTCCAGCCCATGAACCTGGCTTTTTGTAGGTACTGGGGAATTAAATGAACCTAGGCTGTCAGACTTTGCAAGCAAACGCCTTAACCGCTCAGTCAGTTCTCCAGCTCTCATTTGTCTTTAATTATAGCCATGTTAGTGAGGATGCAGTTGTATCTCATTATGGCCGTGACTTGTGTATTTCCAATAGCTAGTGATGTTGAATATTTATTCATGGGTTTATTAACTTTTGGCTTTTTAAAAAGATTAGTCTTTTTATTTTTGAATTGAAATGTTGGTTTCTTATTGTGTGTGTGGATAGGAATCCTCTAACAGATATGTTATTTGCAAAAAAAAAAAATGTTCTTTTATTTGGGTAGTCTTTTCGTTCCATTCATGGTATAATATATATATATATATTTTTTTTTTTTCTTAAAAACACAAATGTTTTTACTTTCTTTTCTTTTTCAGAATTTTTGTTCATTTTTATTTATTTGAGAGTGACAGACAAAGAGAGAAAGAGGTAGATAGATAGATAGATAGATAGATAGATAGATAGATAGATAGAGAGAATGGGCATGCCAGGGCCACCAGCCGCGAACTCCAGATGTGTGCACCCCCTTGTGCATCTGGCTAATGTGGGTTCTGGGGAATCGAGCCTTGAACCAGGATCCTTAGGCTTCATAGGCAAGTGCTTAACTGCTAAGCCATCTCTCCATCCCAAATGTTTTTACTTTCATGAAGTCAGCTTTATCTCATGCTTTTCTTTTGCTGGTCTAATTTTGATGTTGTATCTAAGAAAACTTGGCCTGACCCAAGATCATGAGGATTTCTGCCTATTATTTCTTTTAAGGGCTTTCTAGTTTTAACTTTTATTTTTATATTCTAAAATTTATTTATTTGACACACACACACACACACACACACACACACACACACACACACACACAGGATGGGTGTGCCAGGGCCTCCTGCCACTTCAAATGAACTGCAGATGCATGTGCCACTTTGTGCATCTGGCTTTATTTACATGCGTTACTGGAGAATCGAACTTGGGCCACTAGGCTTTGCAAGCAAGCTCATGTGGCTGCTGAATCATCTGTCTAGCCTCAGTTTTAGCTTTTGCATTTTGGTCTATGATGTCTTCTGAGTTCATTCTTTTGGGTGTCATAAGGGAAAAGTCCAATTTCATTCTTTTTTTTGAAGAGCACCGTCGTAATGTCTGAGCAGCAGTTGTTGAATCCCACTAACTTAATTGTGCAGCATTGGGAGAGGAGCCCACAGTAGTCATGTGGCACGCTCCCATTGCTCTTGTGGCTGAGCTATGAGGAGGTGACTCTTCCGTTGTTGACTTGGGGAGGTACCAGAGGAGTGCATGATCAACGTGTGTGTGGTCTGCCAGACTTCACTGAGTGTCTGCTTCCTTTCTCTCTGGTTTTCCTGGAGTCAGAGAAAATAAACACATGAACATGCGCTGCCCATGGGATTTGTAAGTCTGAAACAAACTCTTCCACAGTATCTGTCTATGTATCATCTATCTGTCTATCCATGTATTATCTATCTATCTATCTATCTATCTATCTATCTATGTATTACCTATCTCTGTCTTCTATCATCTATTGATCTGTCCAACTATCTATCATCTATCTTTCTATCAATCTATCATCTATCAATCTACCTATCATCTATCTATATAACTATCATATATCTATCTTTCTATCTGTCTACCATCTATCAATCTACCAATTATCTATCTATCTATTGATCCAACTATCTACCAATCATCTATATATTTATCGACCTATCCAACTATCAATCAATCAATCAATCAATCAATCATCTATCTGTCACTTGTCTGTCCAACCTTGCAGTGCTGGGGACAGAACACAGGACCTTGAACATGCTAAACAAGTGACCTACCACTGAGCTGCATGTCCCTTCCCTCTAGTCACTTTAGAATTAGTCACAGTTTTGTTTTGTTTTTTTGAGGTAGGGTCTCACTCTACCCCAGGTTGACCTGGACTTCACTATGTAGTCTCAGGGTGGCCTCGAATTTATGACGATACTCCTACCTCTGCCTCCCGAGTGCTGGGATTAAAGGCATGCTCCACCATGCCCGGCAGAGGTGTGTGTGTGTGTGTGTGTGTGTGTGTTTTAAATCAATTGAAGTCATAATAACTTCAGAGTTTTTAAGGCTTGAAAATTAACAGTCATTTCTTTATTTAATAGACCTACACAAAAGAATGGGCCGACATTCTAAACCACAAAAGTAAGCATGTGGAAGAGGCTGTGAAGGAGCTGATATTAATATTTGAGCAGATTTATGAAGTGAAGAACACTGGGAAGGCAGGAAAGCCCATTCCAGGTAACTTCACTAGCTCATGTCGGAGCCACGGAGTGACAGCCGTGGAGACGCTCTTACTTCTGTGAGTGCTGGATGGCAGCCACCCCCCCCCCAGCTCTGAGCTTGTCTTTTGAGTGAGCCCCCCAGGAATGCCTCTCCTGCAGCTCTGAAGGCCAAAGTAGTCCTCGGCAGGGAATGGGATTTTGTCCCCCACAGTCTTTGGCTGTCACACAGGGTGGGCAGTTGGTGCTGGCTTCTAGTGCATGGAGCTCAGGAATACTGGAACACGTCCTCCAAAACAGTGCCCAGTGTCAAAGAAGTATGGGGCCCCGAACGTCGGGAATGCTGCAGGCGAGCATGCATATAGCTCAGTGGATGGGGCATTTCAGTTAGTTTATATAGTTTGTGCCACCGATGTTCAAAACATAAGTATGTCAGAACACTCAGTGGGTAAGTGGATAACCTAGATAGATGTAAACTCTTAAAAAAACCATATTTATTTATTTAAGAGAGGGAGAGAGAGAAAGAGGCAGACTGAGAGAACAAGAATGGGCACACCAGGGCCTCCAGCTGCTGCAAACTAACTCCTGATGCATGCACTACCTTGTGCATCTGTCTTACATGGGTCCTGGGGAGTCGAACTGGGGTCCTTTGGCTTTACAAGAAAGTGCCTTAACCACTGAGCCATCTCTTCAGCCAGTAAGATGTGTGTGTGTGTGTGTGTGTGTGTGTGTGTGTGTGTGTGTGGTGGTGGCGGTTCTTACTCTAGCCCAGGCTGACCTGGAATTCACTATGGAGTCTCAGGGTGGCCTCAAACTTGTATGGATCCTCGTACCTCTGCCTCCCAAGGGCAGGGATTAAAGGCGTGCACCACCATGCCTGCCTAGAACTGTTTAAAGAAGGAGTTTTGTAGTAAGAAGGGTTGGCCACGAAGGATAAGCCTAACTCTAAAAATAATGCAGTGAGTTGGATGTGGTGGTGCACGCCTTTAATCCCAGCACTCGGGAGGCAGAGGTAGGAGGATCGCGGTGAGTTCAAGGCCACCCTGAGAATACAGAGTGAATTCCAGGTCAGGCTGGGCTAGAGTGAGACCCTACCTTGCAAAACAAAAAAGCAAAACCAAAATGCATGTAGGGCTGGAGAGATGGCTCAGCAGTCAAGGTGCAATCTGGTTTTGATTTCCTAGCACCTACATAAATCTGGGCGCTCAAAGTGGCACATGCATCTGGAGTTTGTAGTGATTATACACCTGGCCCACCCATTCCCACCCACCCCCTGCCCCTCTGCCTCATTGCCTCTCTTCTTGAGAACAAAAGTATAGAGCTGGAGGGATGGCTTAGCTGTTAAGGTGTTTGCCTGCAAGGCCAAAGGACCCAGGTTCAATTCCCCAGGATCTACATTAGCCAGATGCACAAGGGGAGTTCGTTTGCAGTGGCTGGAGGCCCTGGCGCACCCATTCACTCACTTCTCCCACTTTCTCTGTCAAATAAATAAGTAAATACAATATTTAGAAATAAAATAAAATAAAAATACACCAATGCAGTGATATGTGTGTGTGTGTTTCATTAAGAACATACTTTGTATGAATACATCATGTGTTGGTACCATCTTTTTCCTACTCCCTGCCCCCACCCCACAGGGGGCCCTTCTTAGTGGGGTTCCTGGTATTCCCCATGGAGTTGTGGATTATGCATTGTGGGAGCAGTAGGCAGTTATTGGGGAGAGGAAGTGCCTCTGGCATGACATCCCAGCCTGTGGCTCTTACAATCTTTCCACACTCTTCTGCAACATTCCCTGAGCTGTGGTGGGTGAATTTTAAGTCTATTTCAGTGCTGAGCTCTTAGGAGCCTCTGGATCTCTGTTTTGGTAGGTGTTGAGTATCCTCAAGGTCTGTCTCCTTCACCCTGGTGCTGATTATCGGGTGCACCACGGAAGCAGCTCTCTTGCTCCCCCATTTCCTATGGGGTTCACCTCCTTGGCTGAAGTGCGAGGGGTGGTTCATTTCCTCGGGTCTCACTGCCTTCTGAAAAAAGGAAAACAGATTCTCCCATGGAGAGTGAGGTCAGCATAGGTTAAACCGGATAAGCGTATTGTTTTTGTTTTGTCTTCTGTTTCTAGAGCAGCGGAAACATGTTGTGTTTGGAAGCGAGAATGAAGAGGGCGATAGCCTTGACTATGAGGCCGACGTGAAAGACACTGACACCAATGATAAAGAAGATGAGTTTAAAAAGGTATTTCCTGCGGGGTCACCTTGCGTGTCCTATAGAACGGCGACCCTAAGACTGTAGCTAACGCCGGCATGTTTCCTTTCCCTCGGCTGGCCCGCAGCCAGTCTGTGTCTAATTTATAACAGGTTCCAGAAAAAATTGGATGTTGAAATTTTACCCTGTCGGACCAGGCCAGATCTGTGTGTCCTTGCAGGCTTCCTTCACGTCATCCTTTGGACATAATTCTGTCCACTGTAGTTCACAGAGTATGTCCTCCCTCACAGTGTGGTTGTTCAGGCTTCCTTCTATAGCAAACATGGTCTTGGGGATGGCGGCGGCCATCTGTTTGACACAGAACTCTGTTTTCATTGTGTTTAAAAGTGAGTTATCAGGCTGGAGAGGTGGCTCAGCGGTTAAGGTGCTTGCCTGTGGAGCCTAAGGACTCATGTTCGACTCTCCAGACCCCGCAAAGGGGAGGCAAGTGCAAGGTCGCACATGTCCACTAGGTGGTGCAAGCGTCTGGCGTTTGATTGCAGTGGCTGAGGCCCTGGCGTGCCAATTCTCTCTCTCTCTCTCTAAAAAAATAAAAATAAAATACCCTGAGTTATCAATACAGCAGTTTGTGTGATGATACTATTGAGTTATCAGTATAATGCTCCTTGTGTTGGTCAGGGTCCTGTAGAGGAACAGAACTGATAGAATGAATTGTATTTAAAATGGGATTAACCCAGAACTCGGGAGGCAGAGGTAGGAGGGTCGCTGTGAGTTTGAGGCCACCCTGAGACTCTGTAGTGAATTCCAGGCCAGCCTGAGTTAGAGTGAAACTCTACCCCCTGAAAAACTAAAAATCAAAAAGCAACAACAACAAAAAGGGGATCAATTGGATTAGCTTACGGCAGTCCAACAGTAGCAGTCTGCAGGCCTGAGAGTCAAGGAAGCCGGTAGCTGCTCAGTCCCTGCGGCTGGAGGCCTCAGCTGCCCCGTCCAGCACTGCAGGCCTGGAGGCTTCCTAGAAAGCCTGCTGGTCTTCAGTGCGCAAGGCTGATGGAACTCGGGTCCAAAGCTGACGAAGGCTACCCGAAGAGGATCGATGCCTGAGGATCGATGCCCGTGTGAGTGAATAGCGGGCAGCTGGACTCCCCAGTGAGTAGCACACACAGCCAGGTGGAAAAAGGGTCTGTGTCCTCTCAGAGATGCTTTATACGTACCCACCATGGGGAGGGCTACTGACTCTGGAGGAAGGACTTCCTCCTCCAGTTAGTCTTCCTGGAAGCAACCTCAGAGGAAGATGTTTGGATTCCCTGATCATGTTGACAATGGAACTCAACCATCATACTCCTGATTCTTTTGTTTTTTTAATTTTTTTGCTTATTTTTATTTATTTATTTGAGTGACAGAGAGAGAAAGAGGGAGAAGGAGAGGGAGAGAGAGAGAGAGAGAGAGAGAGAGAGAGAGAATGGGCACGCCAGGGCCTCCAGCCACTGCAAACGAACTCCAGACATGTGCGCCCCCTTGTGCATCTGGCTAATGTGGGTCCTGGCGAATCGAGCCTCGAACCGAGGTCCTTAGGCTTCACTATACTCCTGATTCGTATTCCCGCAGGGTTCAGGGGCCTGTACTGTGGACGCCCATGGTCTCTTCTCCAGAGACTCTGGATGGGCGCATTTTACCTTATGCTGAAGTAAGTTGGGAAGTAATGGTGGCATTTCTCTCTCTGGTCATTACATCAAGGTAGATAGTAAAAGAGTGTTCCATGAAAGCCACTTCCTTTTTATCCTTTCTTTGTCTTACCCACTTTTGCATACCCTAGTATAATTCTGCAGGTAGACAGCACAAACTTCTACTTCTTATTACAGTGTAAATTTGGGTCTTAGTCTTTCTCAGTACAAGACCCTGAGGAACCATAAACAGCTGGTGGGAGTCAGCCAGAGAGGCTCTCCAGGGCGGGAGAGTCGTAGAAGGATGGTCTCTGCCCTCAGCCCAGTCTCTTCACCGGATCTGGTCATGTCTGTGCTCCCCCTGGTTACTTCTTCAGCCAGGACCACTCTGAAACTCTTTGTGATAATTCTTCTTCTTTGTGATAACCCTTCTCCTGCAGCTCAGTACTGTTAAAGGGGTACGGTCCCATAGTGAGGATCATCATGGCTAGAAATGGTCCTGTGTGTGTGATTCTTGGCAGAAGGCTAGGGTGCAGGAGGCCTTGGATTTTATCTCTATCATTCTCCCAGCCCCCCCAAAAAGATAATGACTACATTACTGAGGACAGAGGCTCAGCCTCTTCCTCTGCCTGTACCCCAAAGCTTTGAGGAACGTAGCGCATTTGAAGTACGTCAGTTTTAAATTTTGATCAAACTAGGATTACTTTTAATATACTTTCTTCTGAATTTTGGCTTTTGAGTAAGTCTTCCTGGTTTACAAGGGTGCCTATGCAAATACACTTTTCCTATATTGTTATTTGCCTAAAAGAACTCCAGGCGAGCAGTGGAGGGTTGAATTTATTTCTGCAGTGTCATTGAAATTGCATAGTTCATTATTTCTTACCATTCGCCTGCCGCTTTCAATATTGAGCCATTGCTTTGGGGATGCTAGAAGTTCATTTCTGGTATCAAATTTAATATGATTTCTTATTATAGGAATGCAAAGAAGTCTATGCTTTTTTCTCTCATCAATTACTAGACAGTCTTCAAAAAGCCACACGCTTATCTTTGGACACAATGAAAAGGAGAATATTTGTTTCAAGGCAAGTTGAAAATGTGCAAAATGTACCTGATAAATATTTCTGGTAATAATATAATTCTTATGTTATTTTTCTATTACTTATTCACTGAGTTATTTTGAGATAGAGACTTATGTAGCCCAGGCTGTCCTCAAAGTCAGTTATGTAGCTGAGGATGACCTTGAATTTCTGATCCCCCTGCCTCCACCTCCCAAGTGCTGGGATTCCAAGCAGGCAACATCACTCTGGTTTTATGGGGTGCTTAGGAATGAACCCAGAGCTTCATGCTTGCTAGGTAAGTGCTCCGCTCATTAAGCTATATCCTTAGCCATCTCTTTTTAACATTTTATTTAATTAATCTTTAATTAATTTTGGAAATGATACAATTTAAACTATAGCAGTCACTAAAAGGCTGGCTCAGGCCCTGGCCTGTATGACCTCTGCAAACTTCCATAGTTTCCTCTGCATGGCCAGCTTTCTGCACAGGACTGTTCTGTCTGAATGTTGCTGTTTGATATCTTTACCTCATCATCTTTTTTTTTTTTTTGAACTTAAAAATAGCTTATGGGGATGGAGAGATGGCTTAGTGGTTAAGGCGCTTGCCTGTGAATCCTCAGAACCCAGGTTCAGTTCCCCAGTACCAATGTAAGCCAGATGCACAATGTAGCACACGCAGCTGGAGTTTGTTGGCAGTGGCTAGAAGCTCTGGTGCGCCCATTTTCTCTCTCTCTCAAATAAATAAATAATAAAATATTTTAAAAATAACTAATTACTAGTATATTTTATCATAATCTCCAGATCCTCATGTACTCTTTGTAATCTGTTTCTTTCTTTATAAAATTTTTTTTTTGTTAACTTGTATGTGTGTGTGTGTGTGTGTGTGTGTGTGTGTGTGTGTGTGCATGCCAGGGCCTCTTGCTACTACAGACGAACTGACACGTGCACCACTTTTTTTTTAATTTTTATTTTTTTTAATTAAAATTTTTTTTAATTAAAAAAAATTTTTAAATTTATTTATTTGAGAGCGACAGACACAGAGAGAAAGACAGATAGAGGGAGAGAGAGAGAATGGGCGCGCTAGGGCTTCCAGCCTCTGCAAACGAACTCCAGATGCTTGCGCCCCCTTGTGCATCTGGCTAACGTGGGACCTGGGGAACCAAGTCTCGAACCAGGGTCCTTAGGCTTCACAGGCAAGCGCTTAACCGCTAAGCCATCTCTCCAGCCCACATGCACCACTTTTTGTGAACAGCTTACTTGGGTGGCTTGGGAGTTGAACCCAGGCTAACAGGCTTTGCCAGCCATCTCTCAGTAAGGATTTGAAAAGTGTAATCTCATTTATTATCCTTTTTCTTTGGTAGGGGAAAGGGAGCAGGGATACAGAGCTGCATACTCCTCCTTACTTACCTCCATCCTTCCTCTGTCTTTTCTTGAAGTATTTCTATCTATTTCAATGCTGATTTTGGAGAATTCTTGAAGCCGATCGTCTGTTTTGTTGAATAAATTGCTGAGTGGTCTAGGTGTTTTTCATTTACTTATTTTTCTTGAGGTAGGGTCTCACTGTAACCCAGGTGGACCTAGAGCTCACTCTATAGCCCCAGGCTGGCCTCAGACTCATGGGGATCCTCCTACCTCTGCTTCCTAAGTGCTGGGACTAAAGGTGTGTGCCACCATATCTGGCTTTTCATTAATTTGTTTTTTTTTTGTTTTTTTGAGGTAGGGACTCACTCTGGCCCAGATTGACCTGGAATGCACTATGTAGTCTCAGGGTGGCCTTGAACTCATGGTAATCCTCCTACCTCTGCCTCCTGAGTGCTGGGATTGCGTGTACCACCATGCCTGGCCATTTAATTTTTAAAAATATTTTATTTATTTATGAGAGGGGAGAGTATGGGTATAACAGAGCCTCTAGCCACCACAAATGAACCCCAGATGCATGTGCCACTTTGTGCATCTGGCTTTACGTGGGTACCCAGGCCAGTAAACTTTGCAAGTAAGTGCCTTTAATGGCTGAGCCATCTCTCCTGACCTCTAGGTGTTTTTAAGCTGCCTCATTTAGTTTATCTGTTTGCTTGTATTTATGAAGCCCATTCTAGTTTTCAGATTGTGTCCTCTGTTGTAGTCTCCCCCGGCTTGATCAGGTTTCACAAGGAGATGGAGGTAGAGGATTTAATTTGCTTGTTTACCCTTCAAAAGAGTGGGAACCACAGGCCTTGAGGGCTCAAAGTGAGCCGTCTACTTTTTTGTTTTTATAAAAAATTACTTATTTATTTGACAGAGAGAAAGAAAGAAAGAAAGAAAGATAGGTAGATAGAGGAATAGGTACGTTAGGGCCTCCAGCTGCTGTAAACAAACTCCAGACACATGTACCACCTTGAGCATCTGGCTTATGTGGGTCCTGGGGAGTTGAACCTGGGTCCTTCAGCTTTGCAGGCAAGCTCCATAACAGCTAAGCCATTCTTCTGGCCCGGTGTCCACTTTTGAACTGTAGTATCTTTAATCACTGTTTTGGTTCCCATCTCTCTGTTGTTATGAATACATGGAGGTGTTTTCCAGTTGTGACAGAGTTTCTCACTTTCCCAGGGGAAAAAGAGAATAGAAAGTTGGCATAGGGCTGAGAGATGGCTTATCGGTTAAGGCGCTTGCCTGGGAAACCTAAGGACCCCGATTTGAGGCTCAATTCCCTGGTACCCATGTAAGCCAAATGCACAAGGTGGCGTGTGCGTGTGGAGTTTGTTTGCGGTGGCTGGAGGCCCTGGTGTGCCCAGTCTCTCTCTCTCTCTCTCTCAAATAAATAAAAAAAATATAAAAAAAGTTGGCATAATACTTTTGTGTAGGAGAGTGATAGAAGTCAAGGTAGAGGGATCTAGCCAAACTAATCTGTAGCTAGCTGGGTGTGGTGGCGCACGCCTTTAATCCCAGTACTCGAGAGGCAGAGGTGGGAGGATTGCCATGAGTCTGAGGCCACCCTGAGACTCCATAGTGAATTCCAGGTCAGTCTGGGCCAGAGTGAGACCCTACCTCGAAAAACCAAAACAAACAAGCAAACAATCTAATCTGTAGCTCCGTGTATGTTTTTCATTATTGGACCTGTGTAGACATATGTGGATGATGGTGTTTTAAAAGCAGTTTTTGGAAAAGTTTGATTGGAAATCTCTTGTCTATGTATATATATATTTTGAGGTATGGTTTAAAGGGAATTAAAGGCATGCCCCACTGTACCCGGATCTCTTGTCTATTCTTGTAAACTTAGGTATTTAGAGATATATGAGAAGCAAGCATGGGGACCTGAGTTAGGATCTCCAACAGCCACATAAAAGCCAGGCACAGTGGTGTGTACCTGTGATCCCAGCACTGGACAGGTAGAGACAGGTACATCCTAAGACTTGCTGGCTAGCTTTGCTAAGCTGAGTCGGTGGACTCAGTGGGAGACCCTATCACATAAAAATAAGGTAGAGAAAAGAAAGAAAGAAAGAAAGAAAGAAAGAAAGAAAGAAAGAAAGGAAGGAAGGAAGGAAGGAAGGAAGGAAGGAAGGAAGGAAGGAAGGAAGGAAGGAAGGAAGGTCTGGAGAGATGACTTTAGTGTTCAAGGCGCTTGCCCATGAAGCCTAAGGACCCATGTTTGACTCTCCAGATCCCACATAAGCCAGATGCACAAAGATGAGGCAAGTGCAAGGTCACACATGTTCACTAGGTGGCGCAAGTGTCTGGAGTTCTATTGCAGTAGCTGAGGCCCTGGCACATCAATTCTCTCTGTCTCTCTCACTCTCACATTCTTCAAAAAAAAAAAAAAAAGATAAGAAAAAACAAGGTGGAGAAGAATAGAGGAAGACATATGATGTTGACCTCTAATCTCCAGGTGTCCGTGCATGTGCACCTGCACACGTGTGTGCCCAAACATATATAGACACACAGCACAGAACAACACACACAAATACACATGAAGAAAAAGTGTATGGTCCACAGGCCTGTCATCCCAGCTACTCCAGAGGCTGAGGCAGGAGGATTGTAAGTTCGAAGCCTGCCTGGACAACTTACTGAGACCCTTTCTCAAAATCAAAAATACAAGAGAAGAGTACTGAGAATACATATCCCAGTGGTTCAGAGTTTACCTAGTGTGTGTGAGGCTCTGGCTTCAATCTCCAGTACCATGAAAACAATTTATATGGAGTGTGACTTTCAGTGTAAATTTTTAAAAATATCTATTTGACAAGAGAGAGAGAAAGAGGGAGAGGGAGAGAGAGAGAGAGAGAGAGAGAGAGAGAGAGAGAGAGAGAGAGAAAAGAGAAGAGAATGGGTATGTCAAGGCCTCTAGCCACAGTAAATGAACTCCAGACACATATGCCCCTTTGTGTATCTGGATACTGGGGAATCAAACCTGGGTCCTTAGGCTTCACAGGCAAGTGGCTTAACTACTGAACCATCTCTCCAGCCCAAATATTTCTTTCCTTCCCTCCCTCCTTCCCTCTCTCCCTCCCTCCCTCCCTCCCTCCCTCCCTCCCTCCCTCCCTCCCTCCCTCTTTCCTTTCTTCCTTCCTTCCCTCCTTCCTTCCTTCCCTCCTTCTTTCCTTCCTCCTTCCCTCCCTTCCTTTCTTTCTCCTTCCTTTCTTCCTTGGTTTTTGCTAGGTATGATCTTATTCCAGCTAAGGCTGACCTGACTCAGGTGCTCACTTTTTATTCTCAGGGTGGCCTTAGACTCACAGCTATCCTCCTACCTCTGTCTCCTGAGTACTGGTATTAAAGGTATACACCACATGCCTGGCAAATGTAAGTTAAAAAAAACAACACTTTTACGTGTGTGTGTGCGTGCGTGTGTGTGTGTGTGTGTGTGTGTGTGTGTGTATACATGCGCAAACACCAGGGCCATTTGCCACTCTAAAGAAACATCAGATGTTTGTGCTACTTTGTGCACCTGGTTTGCACGGGCACTGGGAATCAAATCCAGGTCATTAGGCTTTGCAGGCAAGTGCCTTAACCACTGAGCTACCTCTCCAGCCCCTGAAATATGATTTTGTTTTAGACACTTAAAAATTTATTTGCAAGGAGAGAGAGAGAGAGAGAGAGAGAGAGAGGAAGAAAGAGAAAAGAGACAGGGAGAGAAAAGAATGACCACACCAAGGTCTCCAGCCACTGTAAACGAACTGCAGATGCATGTGTCCCTTGTGCATCTGGCTTACATTGGTCCTGGGGAATAGAACCTGGGTCCTTTAGCTTTGCAGGCAAGTGCCTTAACCACTAAGCCATCTCTCCAGCCCTAAAGTATGATTTTTTTGTGGGTTTCTTCATTATTCCAAGGCCAAGAACAAAGAATGCCTCTAGCTAATGTTGTTAAATGGTGAGTTAATCCTGGGAGAAAATTTCTAGAAAATGTATGTGAGATTAATATTTTACTTCCAGGAATATTAAATTACTGTGCAAATCATGGTTCTATCATAAGTAACATTCTTTTGATTTATTTTGGTATTTTGAAAACAGTATTTTTATGGGCTGGAGAGATGACTTAGTGGTTAAGGCATTTGCCTGCAAAACCAAAGGATCAAGGTTTGATTCCCCAGAACCCATGTAAAGCCAGATGCACAAGGTGGTGCATGCATCTGGAGCTTGTTTGCAATAGCTAAAATCCCTGGCATGACCATTCTCTCTCTCTCTCTCTGCCTCTTTCTGTCTCAAATAAATTAAAAAAATTTTTTTTTAAAAAACAGTATTTTTTAGGATGGAAACTTGTAACATAACAAACTATCTAGCTATGAAATTTTAGGTTAACGTTCATCAGCTGAATATCTGTTTTATTCCAGCCAGGGACGAAAACGGTCAGATGATATTATTTCCTTTATAAGAACTGAAGTACACCTTGCCATTCCTAATGTGGTAAGTAGTATTAAATATAGTAACATGTTGGCGATGTATTTAAGAAGCACAATATTAGGTAGAGTGTCTTGCATGTGTGAAGATTTGGGTCCCCAGACTTCAAAAATAAGTAAATAAATTAAGAAAGTACAGTATTAGAACTGAACTTTCATGTGGGATAACAACTTGGTGTTACATACGTTTTTTATTATTTTTTGTTATTTTTATTTATTTATTTGAGAGCAACAGATGGAGAGAGAAAGAGGCAGATAGAGAGAGAATGGGCATGCCAGGGCCTCCAGACACTGCAAACGAACTCCAGACATGTGCGCCCCCTTGTGCATCTGGCTAATGTGGGTCCTGGGGAGTCGAGCCTCGAACTCGGGATCCTTAGGCTTCACAGGCAAGCGCTTAACTGCTAAGCCATCTCTCCAGCCCATGTACTTAGTTTTTAACTTCCCCTCAGTCTTTAACAAAAATAAAAATGCCATCTTTTTTTTTTTAGTTTTTCGAGGTAGGGTCTCACTCTGGGTCAGGCTGACCTGGAATTTGCTATGGAGTCTCAGGGTGGCCTCGACCTCACGGCGATCCTCCTCCTAGCTCTGCCTCCCGAGTGCTGGGATTAAAGGCATGCACCACCACCCCCAGTTTACAATGCCATCATTTTTATTTGTTATTAAAAACTTACATCTGGGGCCGGAAAGATGGCTTATTGGTTAAAGTGCTTACCTGCAAAGCCAAATGACCCAGGTTTGATTCCCCAGGACCCATGTAAGCCAGATGTACAAGGTGGTGCATGTGTCTGGAATTTGTTTGCAGTGACTAGAGGCCCTGGTGCATCCATTTTCTCCCTCTGTCTTTCTCTTTGCCTCTTTCTTTCTCTCAAATAAATAAATAATAACTAAATAATAACAATAAAAGTCTTAAAAAAACCCAAGACAACGAACTCATCTCTGAACTTGGGCGTAGATCAGTGGTAGAGCCCTTGCAACAAACACACACACACACACACTCACTCACTTCCGTATGAGTTACAATCAGCCTCTCATCATTTGGGAAACACAAATCATCCGGCTCTTTCTTCAGACATGAAAATAAGATCCTCATATGAACTTCAGCCCCTATCCCAACTTCACCACAGTTAAATACTCACCCATTAAATACTCTGCCTGTGAACCCCCACATCCCCCCAGATCTCCCACAACACTTCTCTATTCTGTGACCCCAGCTGCTCATACAGCTTAGCACTCCAAGGCACACAGGCTGTCCCCGGGGTGCCAGCGGGAATAGCTAACAGCGTCTACCTGTCATCTCATCCGCACAACCCAAGCTTCTGAAGAACGTCATAGCTTATCTGCCACATTTCTACGGGGCCAAGGCACTGGCTTCTTCGGTCTTTTTGCTCCAACACGTAGTTGGTCATTTTCTACTCGATCCCGTCACCCTCCCAGGGACAGGGTCACCTGGACTATGTTGGGCTCTTGGGCCCACAGCAATGGGTAGAAGGGGCATTCTGCAGGGCTGAGCATGTCTGCCCCGCCCCCTCCTGGCACCTTCCTCTGGGTCAGCCTTCCACCGGGCCTGTGGCAGCCCTGCCCAGCTCAGCGGGGACGTGGGTCGTGAGAATCAGAGAGACGGGCTGAGCATGCTGCTAGAATTCCGTGGCGACACTGTTTCCGCACAGGTCATGGTTCCCAGTCTGGACGACATTCAGCAAGCCATCAACCGCATGATCCAGTTTACGCTGGAGGTCAGCAGAGGAGTGGCTCACTGGGGCCAGCAGCAGGTGCGCAGAATAAAGTCTGTGGCCAACAGCACCTCCCGCAGTACTGACGTCAACCAGGCAGGCACGGGGAAGCCGCTGAAGAGGGACGAAAGTAAGAAAGTCAAGATGTCTGAGCTCAGGGCCCAGCCCGGAGGGAGTGGAAAGGAAAGTTCGATCAAGTCTCAGAGAATAGACTTGATAGTAAAATGGGCTTCCATCCTTCCCAGGTTGACAGCATGCAGTTTTTCTTTTCCTTCCTTCCTTCCTTCCTTCCTTCCTTCCTTCCTTCCTTCCTTCCTTCCTTCCTTCCTTCCTTCTTTCCTTCCTCCCTCCTTTCCTTCCTTCCTTCCTTCCTTCCTTCCTTCCTTCCTTCCTTCCTTCCTTCCTTCCTTCCTTCTTTCTTTCTTTCTTTCTTTCTCTCCTTCTTTATTTATTTCCTTCTTTTTTTTTTTTTTTGAGGCATGGTCTCATTTTAGCCCAGGCTGACCTAGAACTCACTCTGTAGCCCAGCCTTGAACTCATAACAACCTTCCTACCTCAGCCTCCTAAGTGCTGGAATACAGTGCTACTACCCCAAGCTCCAGGTTAAAAAAAAAAGAAATTATTTATTTATGAGAGAGAGAGAGAAAAGACACACAGAGAGGACAAGACTGCCAGGGCCTCTAACCACTGCGAATGAACTTCAGACACATGTGCCACCTTGTGTACCTGGCTTTATGTGGGTACCGGGAAACTAAACACCTGGGTCCTTTGGCTTTGCAGCATATGCCTTAAGTGCTAAGCCATCTCTCCAGCCCCAGATTTTGTTTCCAATGCTGGTCATGGAATCGCTATGCAGCTGAGGATAACCTTGAACTCCTGACCCTCCTGCCTCCACCTTCCAAGTGCTGGGATTACCAATGTGAGCTACCACATCTAGTTTGCATTTAGAGTTTTTCAAAGTTATTTTTATACATTTGCTTGTTAACTTTCTTTTTGTTTATTTATTAGAAACAGAGAGAAGGAGGGAGGGAGGAAGGGGGAGAGAGAGAGAGAGAGAGAGAATGGGCACGCCAGGGCCTACAGCCACTGCAGACAAACTCCAGATACATGTGCCCCCTTGTGCATCTGGCTTATATAGGACCTGGGTCCTTAGGCTTCGCAGGCAAGCGCCTTAACTGCTAGGCCATCTCTCCAGCCCTTGTTAACTTTCTTTAATACAATGAGCATTTCTCCATCTTCCATCTGAAACAACATGGAGGCTAGGGATATGGCACAGCAGGAAAGAGCCCTGCTATGTAAGAATGAGGACCTGAGTTTGATTCCTGGAATCCACGTTAAAAAGCCGAGCATGGTTGCACATGCCTGCAACTCTCTCTCACACACATACACCCATACATACATACATAAATACACATAAAGAAAGAAAACAAGGCTGGAGACATGGCTTAGTGGTTAAAGTGCTTGCCTGCAAAGCCAAAGGACCCAGGTTTGATTCCCCAGGACCCACGTAAGCCAGATGCACAAGGTAGCATATGCATCTGGAGTTCGTTCGCCATGGCTAGAAGCCCTGGCGTGACCATTCTCTCTCTCTCTTAAATAAATAAAGAATATTTTTAAAAAAGAAAAGAAAACAAGGGCTGGGTGTGGTGGTGCACATGTTTAATTCCAGCACACACAAGGCAGAGGCAGGAGGATCGCTGTGAGTCTATGGCCAGCCTGAGAAGTTTGGGGTCATCCTCAGTTACATAGTGAGTTTGAGGCTGGACTTCATGAGATCCTGTCTCAAAAACAAAATTCACTCTCTGGTCCTTGCTTGATGGAGACTATTAGAGAATTAAAAAAAATTGTTTTGCTTATCTTTTCTTTTATTTGAAGGCGAGAGAGAGAGAGAGAGAGAGAGAGAGAGAAAGAGAGGGAGAAAATGGGCATGCCAGGGCTTCCAGCCACTGCAAACGAACTGCAGATTACATGCGCCAGCTTAAAAATATGGAACACTTCACGAATCTGCGTGTCATCCTTGCGCAGGGGCCATGCTAATCTTCTCCGTATTGTTCCAATTTTAGTGTATGTGCTGCCAGAAGCGAGCACTATTAGAGGGATTTTGACCAGCAGTGACGGGGTCTGAATTGCATTTTGGTGGTGTTTGCAGTAGCTCTTACCTGACCTCTTTCTACCAGACGTTGAGCTGAGAGACACATGGAATCTCATTGCATCCTCAAGTACAGCCACAAAGATGCAATAAGGGGCCAAGGTCACTTGAATAACAAATGTGGTCTCTCTCCTTGAACTACAACATTATTTCTCTCTATAGGACAAAAGTTTAACTCTTTCAACTTTACCTTGAAGGAGTTTATGAAATTTTGGGTGTTTTAATCTGTGTTGTGTTTTTGTTTTTGATCTCCCTTCTGAATAAGCTTTTCAGATTAAGGAGATTTTAGACCTCAAAATTGAACCAAGGGGATGGAGAGATGGCTTAGTGGTTAAGGTGTTTGCCTGTGAAACCTAAGGACACAGGTTCGATTCCTCAGAGCCCACATAAGCCAGATGCACATGGTGGTACATGTAATGGCTACAGGCCCTGGTGCACCCATTCTCTTTCTCTCTCATAAGCAAATAAAATAAATGAAAAAACAAACCAAGGACTGGTGACTTAGCTCAGTTGGCAGTGTGTTTGCCTTGCAAGCGTGAGGACTGGAGTTTGATCCCCAGAACCCACATAAGAAAGCTGGGTGTGCTGACGTATGCTTGTCACCCCAGTCCCGGGGAGGTGGAAACAAGAAGACCCCTGGGTGTTGTAGAGCAGCCAGTCTAGCCTATTGAGTTTACCTGATGAGCTCCAGGACAATGACATGTTCGTTCTTTCTTTCTTTTTGTTTTTCAGTTTTTCGAGGTAGGGTTTCACTCTGGCCCAGGCTGACCTGGAATTCACTGTGTATTCTCAGGGTGGCTTCGAACTCACAGTGATCCTCCTACCTCTGCCTCCTGAGTCCTGGAATTAAAGGCATGTGCCACCATGCTTGGCATGCTTTTTCTTTTTTAAAAATATTATTTATTTATTTATGAGAGAGAGTGGGAAAGAGAGGGAGAGAGAGAATATGAGAGAATGGGTGTGCACCAGGACCTCCTGCTGCTGTACTCTAGATGCATGCACCATTTTGTGCATCTGGCTTTATGTAGGCACTGGGCAAATCAAACCCGGGTCATTAGGCTTTGCGTGTTAGCTTCTTAACTGCTGAGCTGTCTTTCCAGCCCCTGACAAAACATTTCAATAAGTGACAATGGCAAGACATCAGCTTTAATTACTAGAAATAACTTGATAATTATTCAGAGAGACTGTCTTGAAGCAAACACATCTTTTAGGAACACTGTTAATGTTAGAATTGCTAAATACTGAAAACTGAATATGGATGGTGCCTATAGTGGAATGCGTTTGTTTCAGGAGCTTTTGAAGAGACTGTGCCTGCAAGGAAACTGAAGAACTTTTACCCCGGGGTGGCGGAGCACAAGGACATCTCCAAGCTGGTCCTTCTCCTTTCTTCCTCCGTGAATTCTCTACGAAAGGTGGCCCAAGAGGCCCTGCAGGACTTTCAGAAGTACAAAACCCTCTGGACAGAGGACCGGGATGTGAAAGTGAAGGTGTGTTTCTGCTGCTCCTGGTGTCCTTTGGATTTTTGTTGTTGTTGTTGTTGTTTTTGTTTCTTTATTTGAGAATAACAGACTGAGAAAGAGAGAGAGAGAGAGAGAGAGAGAGAGAGAGAGAGAGAGAGAGAGAGAGAGAGAGAATGGGGACGCCAGGGCCTCCAACCACTGCGAATGAACTCCAGACGTGTGCGCCCCCTTGTGCATCTAGCTTACGTGGGACCTGGGGAATTGAGCCTCGAACCGGGATCCTTAGGCTTCACAGGCAAGTGCTTAACCACTAAGCCATCGCTCCAGCTGTCCTTTGGGTTTTTAAAAAATAGTTTATTTATTTATTTGTATGGAGAGAGAGAGAGAGAGAAAGGAAAGAAGGAAGGAAGGAAGAGAATAAGTGTGCCAAGGTCTCTAGCTGCTGCAAACGAATTCCATACACTTGCTACTTTGTGCATCTGGCTTTACATGGGTACCAGGGAATTGATCCTCAGGCTGTTAGGTTTTGTAGGCAAGTGCCTTAGCCACTAGCTATCTCTCTAGCCCCTCCTTTTTTTTTTGAAGTAGGGTCTCACTCTATCCCAGGCTGACCTGGAATTCATTGTAATCTCAGGGTGGCCTTGAACTCATGGCGATCCTCCTACCTCTGCCTCCCAAGTGCTGGGATTAAAGGCAAGCGCCACCACGCCTGGCTCCTTTTGGGTTTTAAGTGTTTGTTGATGACTCCCGTGGAGGAACCATAGAGATGTCAGGGCTAACAAAGGAACTCATGTGTACAGGGCAAGGATCCCAAAATGCCAAGCAGTTGTGACTGGTGTCTCTTCTCTTGGCAACTATTTTTGCAGTAGTTTATAACAATAAATTTCACCAAATTCCCTTAAGCGATGGGCATGCCAGTAAAGGTGCCTGTTGCAGTTAACTTGTCATTGCTGGAGCACAGCACCGGACCAAACACAGCATACAGGGTTTGTTTTAGGCTCACGGATTCAAGGGGAAGTGTCATCATGGATGGTGGAATAGGGAGCTCTCACATGTCTGGGTGGTGGGAGTTAGTACTGGGCTAATAGACCTCAGGGTCCTTCCCCAGTGCCATACCTCCTCCTCCAGCAAGGCGCCACCTCCCAAACTGCCACCAGCTGGGGACTGAGTATGAAACTTACTCATAGACACATGAAGCTACGAAGGACTTTTCACTGTCAAACTACCACAGTGCCAGGAATAGCTCAGAGGCCAGGTATGTGAGGCCGTGCCACACTTATGTAGACTCAGACCCAGCTCCCAGGAAGGAAGCTTCCAAACTCAGATTAATCAGCCCTGGTGTACTGTGAAATTTCCTCACCCAGCCTCCTGGCCCAGGCCTTCCAGAAGAGCCTGTTGTCCCCCCCCCCCACCCCAGCCATTGACCCAGAGTATGTACAAGTGTATAAGCAAGCGCAGTTATCTAAGTTAACTATTACAAGTGTATAGTATTGAAAAAAATGAAAGACAATGTTAACCCTTCCCATTCCACAGGAGTTTTTGGCCAACAACCCATCTCTGTCTGAAATCAGATCGGAAATTCTCCACTACGCAACCTTCGAACAGGAGATCGACGAGCTGAAGCCCATCATTGTCGTGGGAGCGCTTGAACTGCATACGGGTAACTCTAAAAATGATTGTCACGTGAAGTGTGCAATTTTCACAGAAAATGATATTTTTGTGGGAGTTTTTATTCTGTTGTTGTTTTTTTGAGGTCGGGTCTCACTCTGGCCCAGGCTGACCTGGAATTCACTATGTAGTCTCAGGGTGGCCTCGAACTCACGGTGATTCTCCTACCTCTGCCTCCCGAGTGCTGAGATTAAAGATGTGCTCCACCATGCCCGGCTGAGGGGAGGTTTTTATTTTTATTTTTATTTTTTGAGGACATATCCAGTTATGAACTGTGAAATGATATTTTATTTAAGAAGTAGCTGTTGAGTTGGGATATGACTCAGCAGTTAAAGGCACTTGATTGCAAAGTCTGCTGACCCAGGTTTGATTCTTTAGTACCCATGTAAAGCCAGATGCACCAAGTGGCACATGTGTCTGGAGTTTGTACGCAGTGGAGAGGCCCTGGTGTGTCCATCCTCTCCTTGCAAAAAAAACATATAAATAAGTAAAAATATTGAAAATGAAGTGGCTATTAAGCTAATTTGATATAGGGGCTGGAGATGTCTTATCAGTTAGAGGCCCTTTTTGCAAAGCCTGCCCTCACTGATTCAGTTCCTCAGTACCCATGTAAAGGCAGATGGACAAAGTGGTGCTTGTATCTGGAGTCTGTTTGTAGCAACAAGAGGCTCTTGCGTGTCCATTCTCTCTCTCTCCTCACTTCTCTTTCTGCTTGTACGTAAATTAGAAAAAAAAAATATATGTATATATTTTTTAAGATTTTATTTTTACTTATGAGGGGGTGGGGGAGAATGGTCACGCCAGGGCCTCTAGCCACTGTAATGAACTCCAGATGTGTGCACCACCATGTGTACCTGGCTTACATGGGACCTGGAGAATCAAACCTGGGTCCTTAGGCTTCACAGGCAAGTGCCTTAACCACTAAGCCATCTCTCCAGCCCCAAATATATATTTTTTAAAAAGTTACTTTGCTATAATGTTATAAATATGAAGTGGTTCTGGGCCATCTAATTTTTGTTTGTTTTTGTGACAGGATCTCATGTAGTTCAGGTCGTCCTCAAGCTTGTTGTGTTGCCTAGAATGACCTTGAAATCCTGCTGCTTTCACCTCTGAAACTTGAGAATTGCAGGCTTGCACCCCTACGCCCAGCTACAGTTTTGTCCTCCTCCTCCTTGTCCTCCTCCCCTCTCTCCTCTCCCGCCTCTGATTTTCTTTTCTCTTTCTTTTTTTTTTTTGAGGTAGGGTCTCACTCTAGCCCAGGCTGACTTGGAACTCACTTTGTAGTCCAGGCTGGCCTTAAAGTCACAGTGGTCCTCCTACCTCTGCCTCCTCCCTAGTGCTAAGATCAAAGGTGTGTACCACCACACTCAGTAAAATCTTATAACTTTATAGCACATCTGATTCAGACTAGACATGTTTCAGACACTCCATATCCACATGTGATTGGTGAATACTGAATGGGACAGTCAACCTGGAGATGCTCAGAGTCACATTTGGTGCCTTGTTTCAGAACGCTGATTGTATTGTTTTAACCTTTCCCGTCCTTATAGAGCCAATGAAATTAGCCTTATCAATTGAGGCTAAGGCGTGGAAAATGCTACTGTGTCGGTATCTGAATGAAGAATACAAGAAGAAGATGTCAGACATGATAGCGTTTATCAATGAGTATTTGAAAAAGTTATCTAGACCTATCCGTGATTTGGATGATGTCAGATTTGCAATGGAAGCCTTGTCCTGTATCCGTGACAATGAAATTCAGATGGACATGACTTTGGGACCAATTGAAGTAAGAGATGATTGCATTTTTCCTTCCTGAAATGCTTTTCAAAGAATAGAAACCCATCTTTAAAAAGTGATTCTGTTAACGTATTTCTTTCTCTGCCATAAAGCCCATTTTCTTTTCTGATGTTGAGGGTCATAAGGGAGATTTTAGTAGTTGAACAGCGTACAGAAGAAAACTAACCTATCAGTAATACTTCACTGGGATAGACAATGTGGAGTTCCTGATGCTGACACCAAAACTTTATGGAAATTATTAGTCATGCCCTCTCATGTTAATTCCAATGTTAGGCAAATTGGCAAGTAGCTAGCTTTTCTTAGAAACTCTTTGTAGAAAGTCGGGCATGGTGGTGCATGCCTTTAATCCCAGCACTTGGAAGGGTGGCCATGAGTTCCAGGCCAGTCTGAGATTCCATAGTGAATTCCAGGTCAGCCTCGGCTAAAGTGACACCCTACTTCAAAAAACTTGCCTGCAAAGCCTGAGGACTCGTGTTTGACTCTCTAAGTCCCACGTAAACCAGACGTACAAAGTGACACAAGTCTGCAAGGCCGTACATGTGCACACGGGGACACAGTGGCCGGAGGCCTTGTCAGGCCAATTCTCTCTGTCTTACTACTCTTGCATTAAAAGAGAGAGATAACCCGGGCGTGGTGGCGCACACCTTTAATCCCAGCACTCGGGAGGCAGAGGTAGGAGGATCGCCGAGAGTTCAAGGCTACCCTGAGACTCCATAGTGAATTCCAGGTCAGCCTGAGCTAGAGTGAGACCCTACCTCGAAAAACAAACAAAAAAAAAAAAAAAAGAGAGAGAGAAAGAAGGAAGCTATTTGTAAGTCTTAACCACAGATAAATCATGGATCAGAATGGAAACAGCTCAACAGTGAACAGTTGGAATTTAAATGAACAAAAGATTGCTTTTAGGATAAAGTACTGACTGTACTAATTTCCTATTATTGCCATAGCAAATGACTAAAGAGTATAAATTCTCAATGACTTAACACAAACTTAATGGCTTGACACCATACAAATTTATTAGCATAGTTCTAGCAACCAGAAGTGGGTTGCCTGGGCATACCATTGTTTCATCTACCACAAGTATTTTATGACTACTACTTAAAGTATATAAAATTTCTGACTTACAGTGCTAATGATAAGGAGTCTCTTAATTTGTCTTGTTATTGATTGGTAAGTTCTCCACACATAACACACTCCCTCTTTGCTTATGGTACCAGGAGAATTTCCACTCCCACAACCTCCTCTTGATACCCAGTGCTTGTGACTGTTTTATACTTTCTTGGACCTGTTTAGAATCCACTGAGCTAAAGTGCTTCATAATTTTGTTACTTTAAAAAACATCCTAGTGTTTGAAAATTTGAAATACTGACTAATCATTCCTTAGTATTTAATAAATTATAGTCTTCCCTCCTCAGCATGCATTCTTTTTTTTTTTTTTCTTTGAGGTAGGGTCTCGCTCTAGCCCTGGGTAAACTAGAACTCACTCTGTAGTCTCTGGGTGGCCTAGAACTCATAGCAGTCCTCCCACTTCTGCCTCCTGAGTGCTGGGATTAAAGGCATGCGCCACCACGCTTGGCTTTAGTGTGCATCCTTTTGGTAAATCTAACTGCAGGTCCATCCTTTGAACCATTCAACTTTCTTTTCTTTGGAGTTTCTCCCACATTGTCAGTTCACCCCACTCCTTGCATAGCCAACCCCTCTTTTAAATTTTTTTTGTTTTATGTTTATTTATTTATTTGAAAGTGACAGACTGAGAAAGAGGCAGAGAAAGAGAGAGAGAACGGGCACGCCAGGGCCTCTAGCCACTGCAAATGAACTCCAGATGCGTGTGCGACCCCTTGTGCATCTGGCTAACATGGGTCCTGGGAAATCGAGCCTCGAACCGGGGTCCTTAGGCTTCACAGGCAAGCGCTTAACCACTAAGCCATCTTTCCAGCCCCCAACCCCTCCTTTAATGTACCCACTTCTTATATAACCAACCCCTCTTTTAATGTATCAGTTCCTTACATAGCCAACCCCTCTTTCAGTGTATCTGAAATTATCTCGCATGCCTTTGGCACGTGGTCAAGGAGGGGAGAGAGAGAAAGTAACGCCAAGGCTATTTTCTCGGCCAGCAGCTGTCAGTATGCTCTGCCCTTATCTCCGCTGGCTTCACGGAGGAGCCGACTCAGTGCAGCCGCCAGCTCTCCATGTCACCGTGGTCAGTGAGGACGTAGCAATGCTTCCTTTACGTCTGTGATCTTGGAAACCCTCTTGCAGCACCTGCCGCCTTCCAGGACATAGGGCTGTCTTTCTAGAAGGCCTCTAAACCCTCTTTTGACAACTGCTTCTGAATTTTGCCTCCCCTCTGTAGGAAGCCTATGGTATTTTGAACAGGTTTGAAGTTGAAGTAACCAAGGAGGAATCCGAAGCGGTTGACACCTTGAGATATTCCTTCAACAAGCTGCAGAGCAAAGCCGTGAGTGCACGTTCAAGTATCTTCTCTAAATTATTTATTACTCTTTGCCAGGAGAGAGGGAGAGAGAGAACAGAGCATGGGCATGCTCCAGGGCCTCCAGCCACTGCACATGAACTTCAGATGCATGTGCCACCTTATGCAGCTGGTTCTTTAAGTATCTTCCTATTGAGTTGCAATTTCTAGGAAATGTCTCTGACTTAAAAAATTGTTTTGTTTATTTTTATTTATTTGAGAGTGACAGACAGACAGACAAAGAAAGAGGGAGAGAGAGAGAGAGAGAATGGGCATGCCAGGGCCTCCAGCCACTGCAAACAAACTCCAGATGCGTGCTCCATCTTGTGCATCTGACTTATGTGGTTCCGAGGGAATTGAACCTGGGTCCTTTGGCTTTGCAGGCAAATGCTTCAACTGCTAAGCCATCTCTCCAGGCCTCATGTGGTCTTTTTATTGCCTATTTGTCTATCTTCAGAGAAATGTGAATGTACATGCACATGTGCATATATGTTTGTATGTGTGTGTGCAGGTGTGTGCTCATGCACGTGTGTGTGTGTGTGTGCCCTCCTTAGTCACTCATTTTTTGGATACAGGATCTCTCACTGAACTCTAGCTCACCAATTCACTCGCTAGCCAGTGAGGCCTAGGGATCTGCCTGTCTCTGCCTCCCTAGCAGATTAATAAACTTGGGATTATAAGTGGCTGGCATTTCTACATGGGTGCTGGGGATATGAACTCAAGTCTTCATGTTTCTATGCCAAGCACTTTGCCATCTCTCCAGCCCCCTAATTTTTTAAAAATTTTCTGTTTTACTTATTTATTTGAGAGTGACAAACAGAGAGAGAATGAGGCCGATAGAGAGAGAGAGAGAGAGAGAGAGAGAGAGAGAGAGAGAGAGGGGGGAGAGAATAGGCACGCTAGGGCCTCTAGCCACTGCAAACGAACTGCAGATGCGTGCGCCCCCTTGTGCATCTGGCTAACGTGGGTCCTGAGGAATTGAGCCTCGAACTGGGGTCCTTAGGCTTCACAGGCAAGAGCTTAACTGCTAAGCCATCTCTCCAGCACCCCCCCCCAATTTTTAATATGTTATGTAAACCCTCATGTTGAATGTTCTTTTTTCTTCCAGGTTTCCGTGCAAGATGAGCTAGTTCAAGTGCAGCCCAAGTTTAAAAGCAATCTGCTCGAGTCTGTGGAGGTCTTTCGTGATGATGTCACAAACTTTGCCGAAGCTTACGAGTTGGTATGCTGTATGTTAAAAATGCATATGGTTACGTAAGTTTATATGAAATGAAAGTGACAGGTCCTGAGAAATAGGTGAACTGTATGTAAATAGCCTGATGTGTAGAGTCACAACTAATCCACAAGAGTGTGTGGTTTTGTCCTGTCTTGGGCCCAGAATTCTCACAGAATGGCTGTCACAATGTATAGTACAGTTGTTGGAAGGCTGCAAGAGTCTATAAGTACCTAGAACTTAAATGGGGTACAACCGAGTCTGCTGCTTAGATAACCATGAGGTTCACAAGAAATAACTGGTCTCTGTCATCTAGGCTAGTCCCACAGATGACTCAGCCTGGGATTGTGACAGACACAGAAGGCCTCTGAAGTGACACGTAAAAAGTGGATTTAGTCCTCTGAAAAACTCTACTACTTTTGGTGATCCCAGCGGGCCTGAGTTCATAAAATGATGCAAGCCCTTGTGCCGGTGCTTAACACTGTGTGTGCGCGTGTAAGCGTGTGCGTGCGTGTGTGCGTAGTGTCTCCCTGTATTGCCCAGGCAACACTTGGTGCTTTTTCTTCAGCCTCCTGACTAGCTGAGTCGTAGGAGTGTGCCACCACACCTGGCCAACTCTTTGCTTCCCTTCCTTCCTCCTTCCTTCTTTTAAAAGCTTTTTATTTGTTTATTTTATTATTTGTTTATTTATTTGAGAGTGACAGACACAGAGAGAGAAAGAGGCAGAGAAGGCAGAGAGAGAGAAAGAGAGCAGGAGAGAATGGGCACGCCAGGGCCCCCAGCCACTGCAAATGAATTCCAGATGCATGCGCCACCTTGTGTATCTGGCTTCCGTGGGTCCTGGGGTAATCAAGCCTCGAACCAGGATCCTTAGGCTTCACAGGCAAGCACTTAACCGCTAAGCCATCTCTCCAGCCCACTCTATCCTTCTTCCTCCCTTTCCTTCCTTCCTCCTCCCCTCCCTCCCTTCTCTTTCTTCCTTTCTCCTTCTTTCTCTCTTCCTCCCTTCCTTTTCTTACTCCTTTTCTCTCTTTGGCCTTCTCTCCCTCCCTCCCTTATTCCACTCTTTGTTTTCAACATACACTAAAGTTGTCTCTTTTAGTTGGTTTAGTCAACAGTAGCTTGCTCTCTCACCGTGTTGTTAAAGTACACTGAGATGGGGTGGAGCCCTGAAGAATTCTATCTGGGCCTGTGTCATGAATGATGTTGACCTTGAAAGCAAGGCCATAAACAGAACTTAACTGGAACTAATACTCATAAATATCTACCTTAAAGAAGATAAATCTTAAGTTGAACCAACGAGGAACAGCAGATAAATTTATTTATTTATTTGAGAGAGAGAAAGAGGCAGAGAGAAAGTGCGTGCAAGAGAGAACGGGTGCTCCAGGGCCTCCAGTCACTGCCAATGAACTCCAGACGCACCAGTCCCCTTATGCATCTGGCTTATGTGGGTCCTGGAGAGTCGAACCGGGGATCCTTTGGCCTTGTAGGCACTTGCCTTAACCGCTAAGCCATCTCTCCAGCCCCAGCAGATAAACTTACAATAACTGGAGACGTGGCAGCACTATAGATGAAAGAAGGTGGCTTTAAGGGTAACCAGTCAAACGTTTCCAGTATGTTCCTTCTGCATTCGCTCTATACACGGTTACCCCTTACTGTGGTGGGAGGAGCCCCTGAGTCACTTCTGGCTGCTCCGCTCCAGACCCACCATGTGCTCCAATAGACTCTTGGAAAGTTTGATGCACCTGGGTTTGCCTTCTGAACACTGTGACATCGAGTTCTGGTCTGTTCTTTCGCATGTCCATTCTATGCTCGCCATGTCCCTGCCCTCCACACCCTTACTTGTCCCACAAAGCCTTTTGTCCTTTCAGTCCGTCCCTTGGGCTCTGGGGGATTGTTTTGCATATGTGTCCATGGCCACCCCAAACTGTCCCAGCCTGCAAGCGGACCTGTTTCTATACGGGTTGACCAGTTCGTATGAGGACGCCGTTCTCTGAATTCTGTGTCACTTATTCTAACACAGCCCCAGCCCCGTTATTTGTGATCACACGTTAAATCAAACAGAGCTCTTGCGGCACACCCTTCATATAGGGCGTGATCTTTTCACACTTAAAAATTGTTTTTCTTTCAAGGTCTCACTCTAGCTCAGGCTGACCTGGATCTCACTTTGTAGTTCCAGGCTGGCCTCAAACTCACAGCGGTCCTCCTACCTCTGCCTCCCAAGTGCTGGGGTTAAAGGCGTGTGTCACCACACCTTTTCACACTTTTTATTAATTGTACTAAGTTGACTGGATTCATGATTACACAGCTCTGATTGTTCTAGAAACCACTGAATTGAATGCTTTAAATTGACAAATTATATAGTATGTGAATGATATCTTAATAAAGCTGTTACAAAAATAAATGAAACCTTTGCATACAGGACAAACAAACCTTTTAAATGAAAAATAATGCTTATTTATTGAGAGGGGAGTAGTAGATAGACCCAGTATTGATAAGCATATCTTATTAATATGAGAATGGAAACGCTGGAGAGAGATGGCTCACCAGTTAAGGTACTTGCTTGCAAAGCTGTAGGGCCTGGATTTGATTCCCAGGTACCCACATAAAGCCAGATGCACAGTGTGGCTCATGCATCTGGATTTGTTTGTAGTGGCTGGATGCCCTGGTGTGCCCATTTTCTCTGTCTGTCTCTCTTCTCTCTATCTCTCTCAGCTTGCAAATAAATAAATAAATAAATTTTTTTTAAAAGACAAGAATAAAGATTATATTATGTCTTCCAGGAAGGACCTATGGTTCCAAACATACCTCCCCAAGAAGCTAGCAACAGACTACAAATATTTCAGGTAAAACCACATTTATTTTTGTTAGGTTGACAATGCATTATTTTAAAAGATGATTTTAGGGTAAAATATATATATATATATATATACACACACATATATATATATGTATATATATGTGCATGTATGTATGCATGTTTATGTGTGTTTGGGTGCACATGTATGTTCAAGTGTATGTGTAGGTCCGAGGTCAGGATTGCGTTTCAGTTGAATTGGAGGCTAACAAGTCTAGAGGACTCTCTTGGCTTTGCCTCACCAGCCTCGGGCTTATGGGAGTGTGCCACCTCGCTCTTATGTGGGCACTGGATGACTGAGCTCAGGTCCTCGTGCTTGCGTTATTCCCGCTGAGCCATCTTCCTAGCTCCCTGTGTTTCATATCATAATGGGAACGTTAATGATTCAAATGCATGCAAATTTTATTCATGTATTCTAATTTTCTAAATGATCCTGTTGCTCCCTTCCCTACATCCTCCAGGCTCTTCACAGATTCCCTCAGTATTTTTAGATAATAAGAGACCTTGACTGTGAACTTAAAGTAACGCCTTATTCTAGTCATAAGCATGTCTTTGGCTATATCAGTGTAAGCTTTAAATATTAGCAAATGTTTCGGCCTGCTTTTCTTTCAAGGTCATTGTTCATTTCCCGCATGTCTCCATCACTTAAAACGTTCTCGCTCCAGACTGCCTTTTGCTTTTCTCTTTTCTTTGTTGTGTGCACAGTATGGGTGGTGTGGTGTGCATTGTTTTTTTGAGATGGAGTCTTTCGCTGTTTTTGGTCAGGTGGGCCGACAGCCCCAGGAATTCTCCATTCTCTTCCCGACATAGAAGCGGGGTTACAGCTGTGTACAGCCATGCTTGGCTTTTAATGTGGGTGCTGAGGGTCAAACTCAGGTGGTCTCACGCCCTCTCAGACCTTCATGCTTGTGTGGCAAGTGCTCTTACCTGCTGAACCATCTCCCCCGTCAAGATGACTGACATTTTTCTCATTTCTGAACCTTATAGGACAGAGATGTGGCCAATCTAATTTAGTGAAAAAGCAGGAATTACAGATTTTTAAAAAACATTGTTTTGTTACTTTCAAATATGCAGATGAAATAACTTTATATCGAATGGATGCTTTAGCTGGGTGTGGTGGCTCATGCCTTTAATCCCAGCACTCAGGAGGCTGAGGTAGGAGGAGGATCACTGTGAGTTTGAGGCCACCCCAATACTACATAGAGAATTCTAGGTCAGTCTGGGCTAGAGCGAAGACCCCACCTCAGAAAAACAAAACAAAACAAAACAAAATTAATTGAATATAAAAGATAAAAGAGTGGATGCTTTTAGAGTTCTTGAAAGCTCATTTTTCCTAAGTGATCAACTTTCCTCTGGTAATTTGCTACAGTAAGAATTTGCTCCACAAATCCTTGTTTCACACGCATGACTAGATACACTTCAATATAGCTTTAATCTCAATCACAATAAATTATACTTCAATGGGATCTGAGTTAATTGCATGTCAGTTACAATGAAAAAAATCTTTGTTATAGGCCAATTTCGATGATCTATGGAGGAAATTTGTTACGTATTCATCTGGTGAACAGCTTTTTGGATTGCCTGTGACTGACTATGAGGTTTTGCACAAAACCAGGTATGTTCAGACAGTGTGCAAGTAAGCCTCCACAGAGCATCAAGTGCTGCCGTTAGAAAAATCACGTCAGGGCTGGAGAGATGGCACATGCGTCTGGAGTTCGTTTGCAGTGGCTGAAGAGCCAGGCGTGCCCATTCTCTCTCATAAACAAACAAATAAATAGAAAAATCACATCAGCTAGGTGTGGTGGCACACGCCTTTAATCCCAGCACTTGGGAGGCAGAGGTAGAAGGATCTCTGAGTTCGAGGACAGCCTGGGTCTGTATAGTGAATTCCAGGTAAATCTAGGCTAGAGTGAGACCCTACCTCAAAAAACCCCCAAATAAATAAATAAATAAATAAGAAAAATCACATCACTGTCAAATCCTTTCTTATGCAGGAAGATCACAGCTTGAGATTCTCCTAAATATTCCTGCTATTCCTATCACACATGTTCTGTTAGGCTCACAATTTCCATGGGGTGGGGGGAAATGTTTCTGGGGCTGGAGGGATGGTTCAATGGTTAAGGCACTGGCCTTCAAATCCTAATGTCCTGAGTTTGATAACCCAGTGCCCACATCAAGCCAGATGCACAACGTGACACATGCATCTGGACATCTGGAGTTCGTTTGTAGTGACTGGAGGCCCTAGCATGCTCATTCTCCCTCTTGGTCTCTCCATTCATGGATATAAATTAAAAATCTGCCCCCTCCCCAAACAGTTTCTGAGGCCAGGGGAAATGGCTCAGAGGATAAAGCATTTGCTGTGAAAAAGTGAGGATTGAAGTCCGCATCCCCATACATGCTGAGTGGGTGTGGTAGCCTGCCTCTAATCCCAGTACTTAGAAAGAAAGAGAGAACGAATATGAGTCGGTGTGCCAGGGCCTCCTGCCCACTGCAAATGAACTCCAGACACATGCACCACTCGGTGTGTCTGGATTTACGTGGGTACTGGAGAATCACCCGGCGCCACCAGGCTTTGCCAGCAAGTGCCTTTAACCATGGAGCCACCTCTCCAGCCTGACAACACTTGTATCAGGAAAATCTAATCAGCGGAGTGAATCTAAACCTGCTGAGTTTTTAAGGTATATTTATCCATTATGTGGATGCAGCTCACTCGTGGTCAGCAGTTTTGCAGGAACCTGGAACACACCCATGTGGTCCCATTGATACCAGGTTCCAGACTCACCCCGACATCGGTCCATCATTCTTGTTGATTTCTCTTGCACTTCCGTCATCAAAACTCAAGGCTGTTGAAAACTAAGGCCCTCATATTTTTGTGGAATTTTATTTTTAGTTTTGAGTGAAGAATTTGAATGAGTTTTTCCCATTTATATTTTGTCTGTGTCTTTTGAATACACACCTGCCATCCATGCTTGTCCACATATACAGTGGATCCAGTGAAACCTACACAAATGTCACAGGAAATGAAGAAGCACTGTCACTTTTTATCTTTTAAAAAAACCAACACAGTCTTGGGCTGGAGAGATGGCTTTATGGTTGAGGCACTTGCCTTCAAAGCCAAAGGACCCAGGTTTGATTCTCCAGGACCCACGTGAGACAGATGTACAAAGTGGTGCATGCACTGGGTGTTTGTTTGCAGTTGCTGGGCACTCTGACATGTCCATTCTTTCCCTCCCTCTGTTTTCTCTGAAATAAATAAATAAATATTTCTTTAAAAAAACTGACACAGCCTAATTCCTGTGGCAAGATAGCATGATAAGGCCCTTGTCTTTCTTAAAATCTACTGTTATCTATCATTCATGATAAATTACTGAGTTTAATGCTGGATGTGGTGGCTCATGCATATAAATCCTAGCATTCAAGATGCTGAGGTAGGAGGATTGCCATGAGTTCAAGGTTAGCCTGGGCTGTACAGTTAATCCCAAGGACAACCTCATCTACACAGTGAGACCCTGTCTCAGTAAGCCAGTAAATAAATGAGTTTAATAAAACTCAAAATCAGAGATTTCACTTACACCATCAATTTTCACCCCCAAAATTAGAGTCTAAAAGACCGCCGTCCGTGTCAGCACTGTTTCAAACTTCAGAAACGTATTCCCCTGCCAGCTTTGTTTTCTTTGCTGTTTTAGAAGGAAACTGAACAATTTTAAATGGTTAGATGTATCAGGCAAAAATCTAAACAAGCGGAAAGGCTGTGTTGGGGGCTCCGTTTGTTATTGTTGAGACACAATTTGATGCCCGCAGGGTGGTGCAGGAGAGATCTGCTCACCACCGTGTTGTCCTTCAAGAGGTTTCGTTGTCCTTTTCTCTCCTTGGTTCAGACATGTGTCGCATAGTTGGCAATAGCCATGCAGTAAACATGAAGTAAGTCACGGGGTGATGGAAAAGTCGAGTGAGTCCAGAGTTGGGCAGATAAGATAGGTAAGAATGCAGCGTGTGCTGTAGGCTTCGAAACGGGTCAGATTTCTCCCTGTGCAACGTTCCCGGGTCGTCTGTGAGTGTCACGTTATTATGGGACGCGGAATGCTGAGGAGCTTCGCCGTGTTCACAGAGCCTTGACTGCGTTTTCGCGTTGGAAACCACTGTCGCTGCATGCCCTCGGCCAAAGGGACACTGGTCATGTCTCGTATTTTCTCCCACAGGAAAGAACTCAACTTGCTACAGAAGCTGTATGGCCTGTATGATACCGTCATGAGCAGCATTAGCGGTTATTATGAGATACTCTGGGGAGATGTAGACATTGAGAAAATCAATGCAGAACTGCAGGAATTTCAGAACAGGTGAGCTTCCATTGTATCAGCTTGATTTTTCACAGTGCTGATTTTCCTAAGGTCCTGTAAACTACGATCTGTATGTCATACCTTCTTCAAACAAATGCCTCGGTAGTAAAAATCTCCCCTGCCTCCCCGGCTGGAGGGATGGCGTAGCGGTTAAGGCGTTTGCCTGCAGAGTGAAGGGACCCAGGTTCAATTCCCCAGGACCCACGTTAGCCAGATGCACAAGGGGGCGCACGCGTCTGGAGTTCGTTTGCAGTGGTTGGATGTCCTGGCGCACCCATTCTGTCTCTCTGTCTGCCTCTCTTCTCTCCTCTCTTTCTTTGCTTTCAAATAAATAAATAAAATTAAAAAATATTATTTAAAAATTTTCCCTTTCTCCCTGGAAGATGTCGTAAACTCCCGAAGGGACTTAAAGATTGGCAAGCTTTTCTGGATCTCAAGAAAAGAATTGATGATTTCAGTGAGTCATGCCCTCTACTAGAAATGATGACCAATAAGGCCATGAAACAGAGACACTGGGACCGTATCTCTGAGTTAACTGGAACCCCATTCGACGTGGAGTCTGATTCCTTTTGTCTTAAAAATATCATGGAAGCACCACTCCTTAAAAACAAGGATGATATTGAGGTATGGAACTGTATGAGATCTTACTAATGCTCCACTATATAAAAATGTTTTCTTTTCTTTTCTGAGAATGGCACAAGTAGGCATTTTAGCTGGGCATGGTGGCAAATGCCTTTGGTCCCAGAACTTGGGAGGCAGAGGTAGGAGGATCGCTGTGAGTTCGAGGCCACCCTGAGACTGCACATTGAATTTCAGGTCAGCCTAGGCTAGAATGATACCCTATCTCAAAAAAAAAAAAAAAAACACAAAAAACATAAAACAAAAGAAAAAACTCATTTTATTATATATATATATGTATGTATGTATATGTATATTTTCTTTTTTCATTTTGATAAGTAGTTTTGATCACTATAGTCCTTGAAATGAGGTTAGAATTTTTATCTACTTGTTCTCAGTAGCTTGTATAGATATTTCTTATACTTGTTGAATAATAATTGATAGCAAAGTTACCTTTAAGCTAGTTACCCATAAGGCTAGTGTCACTGGTTGAAAATGTTTGTATAAAAGACAGATGAGGGCTGGAGAGATGGCTTAGCAGTTAGGCACTTGCCTGTGAAGTCCAAGAACCCCAGTTCGAGGCTTGATTCCCCAGGACCCACATAAGCCAGATGCACAAGGTAGCACATGCACCTGGAGTTCATTTGCAGTGGCTGGAGGCCCTGGTGCACCCATTCTCTCTCTCTCTATCTGCCTCTTTAAAGCTCTGTCTGTCTGTCACTCTCAAATAAATAAATAAAAATAAACAAAAGACAGATGAGAGCTGGATAGATGGCTTAGCTGTTAAGGCATTTGGTACGAAGCCCAAGGACCCAGGTTTGATTCTCCAGGTCCCATGTAAGCCAGATGCACAAGGTGGTGCATGCGTCTGGAGTGGCCCTGGCATGCCTGTTCTCTCTCTCTCTCTCTCTCTCTTTGTCTCAAATAAAAATGAAAAATTTTTAAAAAGACAGATGAGGGCTGGAGAGATGGCTCAGCAGTTAAGATGCTTGCCAGCTAAGTATAACACCCGGGGTTTGATTCCCCAGTACCAACGTAAAGCCAAAAATAAATAAGTAAATAAAATAAAATAAAAATAGAACATAATCAAGGGAAAAAGAAGTGATTTGAATACCATTTTCTCATGTAAGGGCAGAGACAAACAATTAGCAGCCAGTGGAGAGGTTCTGGTGATTCACTGAGCCTAGTGACTTCTGTGATTTTTTTTTTTTTTTTTTTTGGTTTTTAGAGGTAGGGTCTCACTCTGGCTCAGGCTGACCTGGAATTCACTATGTAGTCTCAGGGTGGCCTCGAACTCTTGGCGATCCTCCTACCTCTGCCTCCCGAGTGCTGGGATTAAAGGCGTGTGCCACCACGCCCGGCTGTGATTTTTTTTTTTTTTAATGGTGCACTTAATTTGGAGTTAAAATGTTCTGACACATTCTCTGATCTCCTTCTGCAGGACATTTGCATATCGGCCATTAAGGAAAAGGACATTGAAGCCAAGCTGACTCAGGTGGTTGAGAACTGGACCAACCAAAACCTGAGTTTTGCGGCGTTTAAGGGCAAGGGAGAGCTCCTGCTCAAAGGAACCGAATCGGGAGAAATCATCACCCTCATGGAGGACAGTTTAATGGTCCTGGGTTCTTTGCTAAGCAACAGGTAATTTAATCCCATAATTTGGAACAGGTTTTAATTTGGTATTTATGATTTACAGTCATAAAATACTAGGAAAAAGTTTTGCAGCTGTGGCATTCCAGACAATTCTTTAAAAAATTATTTTTTTTTCTGATTTATTTATTTATATTTTTTTCAAGGTAGAGTCTCACTCTAGCCCAGGCTGACCTGGAATTCACTATGTAGTCTCAGGGTGGCCTCGAACTCACAGCAATCCTCCTACCTCTGCCTCCCGAGTGCTGGGATTAAAGGTGTGCACCACCACGCCCCCAGATGATTTATTTATTTATTAGAGAAAGAGAGAGGGAGGGGGAGATAGAGTGAGAGTGAGAATGGGCATGCCCCAGCCTCTAGCCACTGCAAACAAACTACAGATGCATGCGCTACCATGTGCATCTGGCTTATATGGGACGTGGAGAATTGAACCTAGGTCTTTCGGCTTCATAGGCATGTACCTTAATCGCCTGGCCATCTCTCCAGCCCCCAGAAATACTTCCCTTCCCTTCCAGTTCTCAACCATCCCTATATGAAAGGTTCATTTTTCTGAAGAATTACAGCCACTTCACAACTTACCAGTAGCTATACCACTATAGAACAAGATTCTTGGGCTGGAGAGATGGCTTAGTGGTTAAGGCACATGCCTACAAAGCCTAAGGACCCAGGTTTGATTCTCTAAGTCCCATGTAAGCCAGATGCACAAGGTGGCACATGCTTCTGGAGTTTGTTTGCAGTGGCTAGAGGCCCCGCATGCCCGTTCTCACTCTCTCTCCTTCTCTCTCTGACTGTAATAAATAAAAAAAATTAGCCGGGCGTGGTGGCGCACGCCTTTAATCCCAGCACTCGGGAGGCAGAGATAGGAGGATCACCGAGAGTTCGAGGCCACCCTGAGACTCCATGGCGAATTCCAGGTCAGCCTGAGCCAGAGTGAGACCCTACCTCGAAAAACCAAAAAAAAAAAAAAAAAAAAAAAAAATTAAAAAATACTATATTAAATAAAAGAACATGACTCTTCCCCCCCCACCCAGCAATGTTTAATTGCTAAGCTACTTTAGGAGGAATGGGGTTAAGACTCTTTTCAATACTGCTCCCTAGGAAATACCGTCACCCCACGGAAGGCAGTCTGTTGTTTATCTATTTGAGAGAGAGAGAGAGAGAGAGAAAGAGAGAGAGAGAGAGAACCTCTAGCCACTGCAAATGAACTCCAGATGCCTGCCACCACCTGGCTTTATGTGGGTCCTGGGGAATTGAACCTGGGGCCTTTGGCTTTGCCAGCAAGCAAGCGACTTAACTGCTAAGTCATCTCTCCAGCCATGCCCGTCACTTCTTCATGACTTCCATTCTTTTTTTTTTTTGGTTTTTCGAGGTAGGGTCTCACTCTGGCTCAGGCTGACCTGGAATTCACTATGTAGTCTCAGGGTGGCCTTGAACTCTCAGCGATCCTCCTACCTCTGCCTCCCGAGTGCTGGGATTAAAGGTGTGTGCCACCACGCCCGGCTCATGACTTCCATTCTTTTACTGGCCCTATCTCTATTGTACTCAGTTTTGTGGATACCAACCCCCCCCAAACAAATACTTCAGCCAGTCCTGCTGATCAGAAGACAGGAGCCATGCCATTTTGGGTGGCTGCCTTGGCTTTCTAGCACTGAAGAATCTGTGGCAATGCCTGGTGGAAGTTGTGGCCTCTGGTGACAAAGATAAACCTATAAGTAAACAGCTAACCTCAAGCTTGACCTTAACTTTGCCCACATTAGTCTGGGGGTGTCTCACCTTCTTTCCCTCATAGGGAGCTCATTCGTCTTGTCCCTTTAAGGAAGGTCTGTCTCTTGAATGGATCCTTTAAGTCTAGATGCAATAATGCTACAGACCAGTAGCAAATAGGCTCTCCTATGGTGTTGCTTTCAAGACAACCTCTGACTGGAAAAGCATCTTATTCCTTATTTTCTTTCTTTCCTTTTTAAAAACTGTTTTATTTATTTAGTTATTTGTAAGTGGGGGGGGGGTTGGGCATGCCAGGGTCTCCTGCCACTGAAAATGAACTCCAGATGCACGCACCACTTAGTGTACATGGCTTTACCTGGGTACTGGAGAATGGAACTCAGACCATCAGCCTCCTTGTTACTTTCTTATTCCCAGGAGCAACAAACGCTATTACTTTCCTGGATCTCTGTGCCATCAGACATACCCCTTTTCCTCTTCCATGACTGACATGTGAGAACCATTTGTAAAATGACTGTAATTCTATGAGGTTCATTTTTCCATAAAAATCAGAAATGTTATTAGCTATATGTTTGCTAGAAAGTACTTTTTTTTGGACCAAAGAATGTTTACTTTGTTAGGCCATATTATTATCTAACCTTCCTTGAAACATAGTATTTTTAATCCTTTCTTTTTAGATATAATGCACCATTTAAGAAAAGTATCCAGAATTGGGTGTATAAATTGTCCACTTCCTCAGATATCATTGAAGAGTGGCTGGTGGTACAGAACCTTTGGGTCTATCTTGAAGCTGTCTTTGTCGGTGGAGATATTGCTAAACAGCTGCCTCAGGTAAATACAATGCCTGCAGTTATGGATAAAAGTATCTGGTGAGGCAGGGCTGGTGGTATAAGCCTGTCATCCCAGCTAGAGAAGATGAAGCAAGAGGGTCACAGGTTCAAGGCCTCCCTGGGCTACCTAGTGAGTTCAAGGAGAGCCTGCACAATGAAGTGAGACGGCCTCAGAATGGAAAGTAAAAAGAGGGCTGGTAATATAGCTCAGTGGTGAAGTTATTGCCTAACATGTGCAAGGTCCTAGGTTCAATTATCAGTAATACATGCACATGCATGCATGCGCGCGTGTACACACACACACACACACACACACACACACACACACACACACACACTGTTTGGTGTTATAGCAGTTACTTTCTCGTTGCTGTGTTAAAATACTCAACTAGAAGCAGCTTAAGAAAGGAAGGAGGTCTGGAGAGAAGGCTTAGCAGTTAAGGCTCTTGCCTGTGAAGCCTGAGGACTCATGTTTGACTCTCCAGGTCCCACAAGGTGATGTAAGCATGTGAGGTTGCACATGTGCACAAGATGGCATACATGTCTGGAGTTCAATCGCAGAGGTCCTAGTGTGCCAGTTCTCTCTCATAAACACACACGCACACACACACACACACACACACACACACGAAAGTAAAAGAAAGGAAAGAAGGAAAAGGTTTATTTCAACTTATAGGTTCAAGGGGACATTTCATTCACAGCCAGGAAAGCAGTTATCCCGTGTCACGTCTTCCCTTCAGCAGGGAGGAAGTAGATAGAACAAGTGAGTCTGGGCTGTAACACCCCAGTGACACTTTTCCTTGAGCAAGGCTCCACTTCCTAAAGGTCCCACAGCCTCGCCCCAGAATGGCACCCACTGGGGATTAAGTATTCATAGGCATTAGTCTTGGGAGGCATTTTATACTCAAATCACACAGGAGTTACCTATATCTTTGTGAAAGACTTCCCAAAGACATATGGTCAAATCGTGATAAATTATGTCGGGGGTTGGCAAACTATGGCTCATTCACCTACTTAAAAATAAAGTTTGGGGCTGGAGAAATGGGTCAGTGTGGCTAAGACCCTTGCCTGTAAAACCTAAGGACCAAGTTCAATTCCCTAGTACACACATAAAACCAGATGTACAACGTGGCACATGCTTCTGGAGTGTTTGAAGTGGCTAAATGCCCTGGCATGCTTGTTCTTATTCTCTCTCAAATAAAATAAATATGAAATACATATTTTTAAAATAAAGATTTTTTTGGCTAGAGAGATGGTTCAGTGGTTAAAGGTACTTGCTTGCAAAACCTGATGGCCTAGAGTTCGATTCCCCAGTACCCACATAAAGCCAGATGCACAAAGTGGCACATTGTTTCTCTCCTTGCAAATAATCAATAAGAAAGGTTAAAAAATAAAGTTTTATTAGGACACACATACAAGAGGTGCTGATCTCTGATTTACTCTAGTCAAAAGAAGAAACATAGTTTCAAACAGTGAAAAATATTGAGAAGGTGTACTTCCAAATTAGTAACACTAAATTATAATAGTTTATCTTTGCCAAGAGTTAGCCTTGTTACAATCCTCTGAGAATAATATTAATCTATGTTCTATAAGCACAAATGAACCATTAGTAAATCCACTAATTGCCCATTAGGAATATGTTGTGGGCAAAGAAACAGTCTATAGTGAAACTTTTAAAATCCCTGTACTGGGATCTTTAAAATAAACATCAATAACTGATGTTTAGACTGTGAACTTAACTTTCTCTTATAAAGATTAGCCCACTTTTCCTAAATTTCTCTTTTCTTTAGACAGGACCTATGTAGATAATAAATCAAGGATAAAAGATGAAAGTGATTCATTTCTCTTTGTAATACATTTTTAGAATATGAAGCTAAAAGATTGTCTTTTTAATTATAAAATTTTATGTTTAAACGAGACAAGAATATGCCAATTTCTGGAGGCTTTTTTTTTTTTTTTTTTTTTTGCAATTGAATGAAACACTTCATGTTGCCCATAGTAAATAGAAATTTTTCATTTGCAAAAAAATGTAAATGAAGCTTCGTCTGGGTTTTCACTGTTTTTTTTTTTTCTTTTCCCTGAGGTACCAAGGAGCTGTAATTATTCCAAGGACCCCAAGATCAAATTATTTTCATGCTTCTTCAGTTTGCTCATCAAACCAAAACACCTGGGGTGCTAAAAGACTAGATTCGAACTTTCAGTTGATAGCTCTGCAAATTAATCATGTGGTACTTCAAAAACATATCAAATGTGGGGAAACAAATAAGTGATAATAAACCCCATTGTGACAAAGCAGTATTCTTAATAAGCAGCTTTTATAAGTTTGGGGTTTTGTTCTTTGGAATTAATTCAGATGGAAAAAAAATGTTTTTAAATTATGTAGACTGAGATTAATAGAGGCTGGTTTGAAGAGCCATGAGAAATTCCAAAGTGAAGAGCTCGCCTTTTCAATTATGTAGATGCTAATCTTTACCGACTTTGGATTTGTCTTTAGGAAGCGAAACGTTTCCAGAATATCGATAAGTCATGGATAAAAATAATGCAGAGAGCTCATGAGAATCCCAACGTAATTAGTTGCTGTGTGGGAGATGAAACCATGGGGCAGCTTCTGCCGCATTTACATGAACAGCTGGAGGTGTGTCAGAAGTCCTTGACAGGGTAAGACTGGAGTTTGGCCCTTACCTGTTTTCTCTGTGATGCTTTGTCCCAGACCAGTCACTAGTGCTGACTGTGTATCTGGTTTCATAGGGATGGTGGTGAAAGTAGAACTATGAATTTACAGGACACAGAAGTTAAATTTTTTTCTGTAAGAAAGACACCTTTGATTAAGCAAAAGAAACTTCTTCTCTCCCAGCTCTGGAGGAAGGCAGTCTGACTGAAATCAAGGGAGCTCGTGGGGAGTCATAGTTCTGAGTTGCGTGGCTTGTGTGGGTGACTAACTCCTGTCTGTCTCTTTCCTGGCCTTCTCCTCTCTTATGAAGACACTTGTCATTGGTGTAAGGTTCACCTGGGGAATACTAGGTCTTTTTGAGACCCTTAAATTCATTACACGTTCCAAGATCCCTTTTCCAAATAAGGTCACCTTAGAGATGCCAGGAAGCAGCATGCGTACTTATCTTTTGGGGGGACTACCACTGAACCCATTGAGCCTTGGAGTAGAGAACACCAAGAGAACAGCTGACAAGACCAATTCATAGATAATTTTCTTCAAGAAATTTCAAGAATTTTTTTCTCTTGAGTTTGAGTTCATTCTTGATTTCCATTTGAAATAAAAGGACGATTTGTCCTTGTCAAATTTACGCCTCTGTCTTGACTTCATAGGTAGGTGTCCCTCCCCTGTTCCATTCTCAACATGTCCCAGTTGGTAGATCAATATACATTCATCTTGGCTTTAAGCCACGAGGTGCCCCAGACTCTTGTTCATTTTTTATTTATTTATTTGAGAGCAACAGACACAGGGAGAAAGACAGATAGAGGGAGAGAGAGAAAATGGGCGCGCCAGGGCTTCTAGCCTCTGCAAACGAACTCCAGACGCGTGAGCCCCCTTGTGTATCTGGCTAAACTGGGACCTGGGGAACCGAGCCTCGAACCGGGGTCCTTAGGCTTCACAGGCAAGCACTTAACCGCTAAGCCATCTCTCCAGCCCTGCCCCAGACTCTTAAGGTCACAGGAGGGCTCCTGATGAGAAGACAGTTGGCTGATGGTGGATGGTCTTGTTTGCAACCCTTTCTCCATCTCCCCACTTAGTTTCCCAAGTGCCGTCCGTGATGCTGAAATGGGGTTTTTGAGGTTCAGAAAAAGCTCATGAACTCCAACCTTTTGGTTTCTGTCTGTGTTCAACCAAGAACTGAAATAAACAGACTGATCAGGATAAATTATAAATCATTACATTTATTTAGGGGAGTTTGTGAATCAAGTGAGGGTGCTGGAACGGGGGATCCTCCTACCTCTGCCTCCCGAGTGCTGGGATCAAAGGCGTGCGCCACCACGCCCGGCTGGGACTGGGCTTTTTTAAAAACGAGGCCAGCGTAGCTGCGTAGAGGGGCTGCTGCGAAGAGATGAGACTGGGTCACAGGCTGGATTCCAGTTCTGCTGAAGCAGGTGGCCGGTTCTCTATTTAGGCGCCCTCTTTGGGCCCTTCCCTTAGCTGCCTGTACAGAAAGAGAGCCACCGTGCTCCTACTCCTCCCCCCCTTGGAGCATGGACTTTGGTTTTCACGGAACATTCCAGAAGCCGGCAGGAAAGGCCTAGCAAGCGTTTGCCAAATCATCTCACTGGAGATGTTAGTGACTGTGCCTTGGTTGAAAACGAAATGTATTAATTCAGAAAGGGCTGCCATGGTAACACACTGTTGACATTACCCCGAAGGTATCTGGAGAAGAAGCGTTTATTATTCCCTCGGTTCTTCTTCGTGTCGGATCCAGTTCTCCTGGAAATCCTTGGACAGGCCAGTGATTCCCACACCATCCAGGTACGCCCCGCGCATCTGCGGTCGACGTTTCTCTTTCCACAGCATGTGTAATCGAGAACGCAGACGTGTGGGACCTCGTGGTACAACACTCATGCATCTGACCCCAAGGACGCCAATATAATTACCAGCTTAGCAGTGCAGGCTAATGGACGGGTGTCAGAAATCACCCTGATTATAAAGTGTCCTCTTTTCTATGGACCCAAGAGCCTATCAGCCAGACATAGTTCCTTGCTAAGCCTCTCACTTGCCGCACTTCCTAATTTTCCTGTGTCTCAGAGTCCTTGCCAGTAAAATTGGGACATTAAGGGTTCCCACCTCGTAGACCTGTCATGAGGCTCACGGGAGGTGATGTATGGCATGCAGCACTTACTCAATGCAGCTCATCGTTAATAAGTTTACTTTTGGTGTTCTTAGACCCACTATATCCCTGTTTCCTTCTAGACCGTTCCTCGGGTGCTCTTAGCTGTTGTCAAGGGCAGTATTTCAGTAGGAAGAGAACAACTATGGAGCCCTGGGTGTGGAGAGCCTGGAAGAGGTCACCCTAGGGCCCGTTCTGGTTTGGGGATGCGCCAACTGACCATTAGTTAATTCTTGAGAGTTTTGTAGATGAGGAAAGGGAGGAAGGACACTGTGTAAGATGAGAAAGGGGAAGGAAGAGTTGAGAGAGAAGGCCGAGGGGCCTGTCCCTAAGACGAAGGCTGGCTTGGGATGGTGTGTTCAGTGACCATCCGGAGGATGAAGTTCATTAGTCTCGTCTGTATTATGAGAGGAGCCTTTGCAGGATTTGGAAAGAAAACATTCCATAGGGTTGTTATTGTGTTTTTTTGGAAGGGGGTGCGTTTCTAGCACAGGCTGACCTGGAGTTCACTGTGTAGTCTCAGGGTGGCCTTGAACTCACAGCGATCCACTTGCCTCCTGAGTGCTAGGATTAAAAGCCACCATGCCCGGCTTATAGATTTTTAAAAACTGGGCCTCAGGTGTACATGTAATCAATCCCAGCCCTCAGGAGGTTAAGGCAAGAGGATCAGAGTTCAAGACCAGACTGGGCTACGTATTGAGTTTTAGGCTAACCTGAGCTATATATGGAGACATGTTCTATACATACATATATACCATGGACCTTTGAGTTAGTCAAGGGTCAAGATACTCTCTTGTTTTTTTTTTTGTTTGTTTGTTTTGAGACAAATATATAAATTCTCTTTCATAAAGATAAAAAATACTAAGATTTTAAGAAGCACCCCAGTATCCTTTGTGTCCAGCCTCTTGTGTAACAAACATCCTGGCTGTCTCTTGTGTTTCTTACAGCCACATCTCCCTGCAGTGTCTGACAATATAAATGAGGTGACCTTTCACCCAAAAGACTATGATCGGATGATGGCTGTCATCTCAAGAGAAGGAGAAAAAATAGTGGTAATGTACTTAAAAAAAAACTTGCCATTAGGATTTTCTGAAAATTTTAGGCTGGGATTGGAGAGATGGCTCAGAGGTTAAAGGCACTTGCTTGCAAAGCTCATTAGCCCAGGTTTGATTCCCTGTAGGACCCACAGAAAAGCTAAATGTCAAGTGGTTCATGTATCTGGTGTTCATTGCAGTTGAAAGAGACTGTGGTGTGTACACACACACACACACACACACACACACACACACACACACAGAGAGAGAGAGAGAGAGAGAGAGAGAGAGAGAAATGCATTCAAATAAGTGAATGAATAAGATTTAAAAATTTTAAGTTGAGAAAAATATAATTCTCTAATAAAAAATAAAGGGGTGGGTTATATTTCTACAGCTATAATTTTGTTATGAACTAGTTTAGACGAATTGTTTAACTTCTCCAAGACTCATTTTTATCACCAATAACATGAATGTTTATATGGTCTCTATAGTTCCTTCCAATTATACTATTAGGTGGTTTTACTCAAAATAGTTTGCATAAACAATGAAGCAATTTAATTTTCATTGAGGCAGTATAGTTCATCAAATCAAGCATGTGCCAGTTAGCAGGAGTGCCACATTAATAATTTGTAGTTATGACACGGTTGTGACATTGTTTTTTAGTTGGATAATTCCGTTATGGCCAAGGGTCCTGTGGAGATTTGGCTTTTGGACTTGTTAAAAGTGCAGATGTTGTCATTACATAATATAATTCGGTCTGCATTCTATCAAATCAGCGATTCGGGATTTCAGCTCTTACCTTTCCTCCAGCACTTTCCAGCACAGGTGAGAATGCACAGCATTTACTAATTAAAAGATGTGGAAATAGGGGAGGGGAAAGAGCTTAGGGCTCCAAAACGTGGAGGATGTGGTCATTTTGAATTAGAGAGGTCAGCTTACCCTCAGTTAACCTCAGCTCCCAATTTACACCGTTCCAGGCCAGCAGGGGGCGCACCACTTTTCTCTCATCCTTAAAGGCATACACTGAGAGTCAAACTACATGTGGGGGATTTCCTTCTACGAGCATACATACACACACCTATACCTGTGCCTCTCTATATGTCTCTCTTTATCTAAATCGATCTCTGTAGAGAAACAGGATGCAGATATAGAACAGACATGGGTATTTATATGCATAAGCATACCTTTCCAGACTTGGAGCGGGGGTTTTCATGAACAGCTCTGGTGGCCCATGTCTCTTAGAAGGCTGAACCCACTGTAAGAGCCTGGTGTGATGGTGCACACCTTTTACCCCAGCACTGGGGAGGCAGGGGTAGGAGGATTGCTGTGAGTTTGAGGTCAGCCTGGGGCTACAGAGTGAGTTCCAGGTCAGCTTGGACTAGAGTGAGACCCCACCTCAAAAACAAATGAACAAGCTGGGCGTGGTGGTGCACCCCTTTAATCCCAGCACTCGGGAGGCAGAGGTAGGAGGATCACCGTGAGTTGGAGGCCACCCTGGGACTCCATAGTGAATTCCAGGTCAGCCTGGGCTAGAGTGTGACTCTACCTCAAAAAAACCAAAAACCAAAACAACAACAACAACAAAAAACCCCACAAACAAATAAAAACACCATAGGAAACATTTTCATTCAATATAACTGAAAAGTGAGAATTTTTCCATAAATAGTGTGAGATAGAAGAAAAGAGTATCCAAAGAAAATATTGGTGCTTTTTTTTTTTTTTTTTGCCCAAGTTACATTTTTTTCTCTCACCTATTCCTTCCAGCCTATACTCCAAATCACATTATAAAAGTCCAGACATAGAATCAATCCATACTATAGAGAATATATAGGGAAGTGCTGGTCTCTTTTTCAGTCTTAAAATGAATAGGACCCTGCTTGCTTTCCTGGGTACACCCAAAGGACCCCCAGATTGTATTGTAGATTTACATATGCTGTGCTTGTAGGTTGGGCTTCTGGGAATTCAGATGTTGTGGACTCGTGACTCGGAAGAGGCATTGAATAACGCGAAAGATGACAGGAGAATCATGCAAATAACCAACCAGAAGTTTCTGGATATTCTGAACACTCTTATTAGTCAGACGACACACGACCTATCCAAGTTTGACAGAGTGAAGTTTGAAACCCTAATCACCATCCATGTGCATCAGAGAGACATTTTTGATGACTTGGTAAAGTATCTCTCTTCCTACATCAAAGCAATTCAGTATGCTAATTAAACATGGTAATCAGAGGTAGGAGGATGGCTGAGAGTTCAAGGCCAGCCTGAGACTACACAGTGAATGAATTCCAGGTCAGCCTGGGCTAGCGTGAGACCCTACCTCAAAAAACCAACAAAACAAAACAAAGCCCCCAAAACACACAAAAACAACAACAACCAAAAAAAACCACAACAACAAAAAACATGGTAATCAAAGTAATATATATTGAGCTGAGAAGATTGCTCAGCCGTTGAGGACACCTGCTGCAAACACGAGGGTCTGAGGGACCCTAGGTTTAGTAATTTCTTAGCTGTGACCATCCATGGCCGTAACCCAGGTCTTGTGAGGAATGGAGACTCAAGAATCACTGGGGGTCACGGACCCAAAAGAAACAGCAGAGCAGAACAGAAATTGCAGCTCTGAGCTGATGAACACAAAGCTAATGAGCACAAAAAAGAGGACCTGGCATTCTATTCCGGCCTCTGCCACGTGCACACAAGGCGTGTGCTTCTTAGATGCACATACGTACGAGCGTACTATACACAGACCATATCACAGACCGCACCACACAAACAACACACTCCCCAAAAATGGTTTTAAAAAAATATTCAAGGGCTGGAGAGAGGGCTTAGCAGTTAAGGTTCCCAGCGGAAGGTCACGAAGCACCTCGGAATGTGGAAGTGGTGGGGTGGCGTCTCTCCTAATGGGCCAGTGTGAGAGCTCGCACCCATGGTGGTGAGAACCTGGAACCCCTTCTCCCTCAGCACAGGCCACAGGGCGGGGGTCAGGAAGACACGTGTGCACGGATAACCATGCATTTCCCTGCTTACTGCCTTCTAGACCATCCCCCACACCCTCCCATGGTCCCCTGGAGCCCCAACGCTCCTTCTTTCTCCTGAGCTCTGACACGTGAGCTGAGCTCACGCTGGGCAGACCTGGGTATTTACCTTTTATCTTCCTTCCTGACTTCTCCTGTTTATTGTGGTTTTCGTTTGGATGTTTCTTTCTCTGAGTTCCCCTCGCTGACCTGTAGACCAGATCAGGTCCTCTTGCTACATGGTTCCGTGGACCTCGAGTTTCTTCGGTAGGGTGTTTTATACTGGATCGAAATGGCTAGTTTCACTGCTTGCCTTTTGCTCTTTGACTGTGAGTTCCAGAAAGCACCAAACATGTCTGTGTTCGCCCAGCACATGTCAGGCATAAGAAGGAAAACAGTAAATATTTATTAAATGAAGGTGATTAAATTTTCACTGGCTGAAGACCAATAACTATTCATTAAATGAAAACTGATAAGTTCACAAATGAGCAAAAAATCCTGTTCGCATGTTTCCGTTTCATGTTATTGCCACCCAGCACCTAACTTCTTCATATTTTGTATTTTTTTAAGGTAAAAATGCACATCAAATCAGTTACTGATTTTGAATGGCTGAAACAGAGCAGATTCTATTTTAAGGAAGATTTGGATCAAACTGTCGTATCGATTACAGACGTTGATTTTATTTACCAAAATGAATTTCTGGGATGCACCGACCGCCTGGTTATCACTCCATTGACAGATAGGTAGGGCACCTCGGATCTGTGCTTCCACTTGGGAATTAAATAACATGCTCAATAGTGTCTTAAAGTTGCATTTGAAATATTAATGGAAGCCCATTGGCTGTCACGTTTGGTCTGTGCCAGTTCATCAAAACTAGTCTAACAATGAAATTTGTTGTTTTGTTTGAATGAGCATGTATGTTAAATTTCTATGAAGTAGAAAAAGGTAAGGGAATAAAAGCAAGATTAAATGTTGACTATGAGCAACTTAATAATGAATTTTCATGGAGAAATACCCCTGTAACTACAAAGTAAGTTATTAATATTGCAAAAAAGGATAGTGCTTTTGATATCATTGAATTTAGACTCCTGGGAATTTCATTTGTTTGCTTGCTTTTTTTATTACTTATTTATTTAGGTGCAAGCACAGGGAGCCAGAGAAAAGGGAGCCAGAGGGAACAGAGACGGGAGGGGCGGTGGGGAGGGATGGACACACCAGGGCCTCTAGCCACTGCAAACAGACTCCAGATGCACGCACCACCTGGTGCGTCTGGCTTTACGTGGGTACTGGGGAATCGAACCAGGGTCACTAGGCTTTGCAGGCAAGCGCCTTAACCACCAAGCCATCTCTCCAGCTCTCGTTTTGTTGTTGAGGTCGGGTGGTCCTCCAGCCTCTGCCTCTCGGGAGCTGGGATTACAATAGTGCAACAACATGGCTGGACAGTCTTCGGTTTCTCAGACGTGGAAGTTGTCGCATAACGTGGAGTTTTCCTGGCCAGGCCTGACATAGCCGACGACAGATCCCCTCACCGTTCCTTCTAGTACATGACCGCGGGCAGTGCTTGGTGGAGCGCCGTGATAATCAGGCCCTTCTACTAGCATTGGGCTGACCTTGTCTGTGACCTGTGCTGCCCACGTTGCAGGTGCTACATCACGCTGGCGCAGGCTCTGGGCATGAACATGGGAGGTGCGCCAGCAGGCCCCGCGGGCACCGGCAAGACGGAAACCACGAAGGACATGGGCAGGTGTCTGGGGAAATACGTGGTTGTGTTCAACTGCTCCGATCAAATGGATTTCAGAGGCCTGGGAAGGATTTTCAAAGGCAAGTGTCAAGATAATGTTCAGTTATGTTCGGTGAAGGTTTTATTTATTTATTTTTTGTTTGAGGTAGGGTCTTGCTTTAGCCCGGGCTGACCTGGAATTTGTTTTGTGGTCTCAGGCTGCCCTTGAACTCTCAGCAATCCTTGTTCCTCAGTCTCTTGGGTGCTGGGATTAAATGTATGCGCCACAATTGCCCATTAATATTATGTCCTGGTAGAAATCTAAAAGTACCGTATAGATCAGCATCAGTATAGTTTGTTTTATGTGATGTTGCTATTGTTGCACTTTGAATTACTGTCAGAAACCACCTTACAAAGAAAAGCTTATGGGAGGAAAGGTTTTATTTTGGCTTCAAGACTCAAGGGGAAGTTCCATGATGGCATGAGCAGAGGGTGGACATCACCTCCTGGCCAACATCAGGTGGTCAATAGCAGCAGGACAGTGTACCCAACACTGGCTATAGTCCCCATAAGCCCACTCCCAACATTACATCATCTCCAAGAGGCTCCAATTCCCAAATTGCCCCCAGCTGGGGACATAGCATTCGGAGCACATAAGTTTATGAGGGACATCTGAATCAAGCCACCACAGCTATTTTCTCTATCAAAGATGACCAGACCTCATCAGCTACAGGTGGTTTAATACTGCTAGTGTTAGCTTGCATGATTTGAGTGGCTATTGTGTTATGAAAAGAACGTCAACTTATCATGGTCCAAACAGTAGTGGAGGAGGAGGTAAGGGCAAGAGAGCAAATTGATACATGAGACTTCCCTGGATATAATGACATGTAATGTAATGAAATTTCCACTGAAATGAAATATCTTTAAAAAGCTATGCAACAATGAGAAAAGAGAGTTGGCCATTCATAGTTGAGCATTTATGTATGTATGTATGTATTTATTTGAGAGCGAGAGGTAGAGAGGAAGGGAGGGAGGGAGGGAGGGAGGAAGGGAGGAAGGGAGAGAGAGAGAGAGAATGGGCTTGCCAGGCCTATAGCCACTGCAAATGAACTCCAGAAGGTCACACCACCTTGTGCATCTGGCTGATGTGGGTACTGGAGAATTGAACCTGAGTGGTCAGGCTTTTTAAGCAACTGATGAGCCATTAGCCCCGACAGTTGAGAATTTTTGAGAAAAATCCTAGAGTTCTTGAAAATTTCTGAGACTCTTTGAGGAAATCCTGGGAGGTAGGCAGGCAGGAGGAGACTTCAGATGAACACTGTAAAACCAAACCCGTTCAAGAGCACTTCAGACTCAAGCTTTCTTGAGAGTTATTCTCCTCTGCAGCTCATGCTGGTTTTCTCTGTGGATCTCACGCAGACCCGCGCTTTTAGTAGCATCCATATGACTCCCAAACTTTCACCTCCAGATTAGACTTCTCTTTCCTCGTGCATACAAATGCTTGCCAGACATTTCCATGTAAATGTCTGTGAAGTGCATCTTCAGTGTTTCCAAAGCAGAACTCTTGTTGGTCTCTCTCTGCCCATTTCTTCTCCCTCCTCAGCCAGGTGACCACTCCATTCTTCAGACTGCTCAGACAAAACCCCAAACAAAGCTTTGACTTGTCCCAAAGAGAGAGAGAGAGACTTATTGCTCTCTTTCTCTTGTACACACAGCCAAGCCACTAGCAGTCATGACTAGTTTTGCCTTCAGAGCACACCCCCAAACTCACCACTCTTCCTCCCACTGTAGACACCCTGACTCGGGATGCCATTTCCTCTCAGGCCACTTGGGTAAGCCCCCTTGCCTGGTCTCTCTGAGTCCACCATCCCCTTCCTTCCAACCTCAAAGTGGTAAAGCACTGACCCTTCTCCGTGTGGTTTAGATCATGACCCCTGTCCCACTGAAAGCTGTCTGGTGGCTTCTTCAAAGTCAAAGCCCAAATCCTTACCTGATCCTACATTGCCTCACACAAGCTCACCCCCCAGCTGCCCCCCACCATGCTACCCTGACCCTCTGATCTACTACTTTCCCCTCACTCTCTACTATAGCTCTGTTGGCCTTCCCGAGGGTTCTCAAACACGTGGAGCGCTGTCGGACCCCTTTCCTTATGTTTGGCAGCTCCTTAAGCTCTATTCACATGGTTCACTGGACAAAGGACACCACAGCGAACATCAGTTGCTGAGCACGTGAAAGACTGCTCTCTGCAATGGCGTGTCAGACAAGGGCTCTCATTAGTTTAGCTTCTGTTCACCATAGCACGATGGTCCCAGCCAGTGCCCTAGTCAGGAACAATGAAAATACAGTTTTGAATGAAAGAAACATACATTCTCATTGTTTAGAAATGCTGTGGCGGACTGTACAGAAAATTCAACTGATCTATAGAAAAAAGATTTTAGTAGGTTTAGTATATAAAGTCAATACAAAATCTATTTTGAAAATTTTTTTGTTTATTTTTATTTAGTTAGTTGAGAGTGACAGAGAGAGAAAAGAGGCAGAGAGGGCTGGAGAGATGGCTTAGCGGTTAAGTGCTTGCCTGTGAAGCCTAAGGACCCCAGTTCGAGGCTCGGTTCCCCAGGTCCCACGTTAGCCAGATGCACAAAGGGGTGCAAGCGTCTGGAGTTCGTTTGCAGAGGCTGGAAGCCCTGGCGCGCCCATTCTCTCTCTCTCCCTCTGTCTTTCTCTCTGTGTCTGTCGCTCTCAAATAAATAAATAAAAACTGAACAAAAAAAAATTAAAAAAAAAAAAGAGGCAGAGAGAGGGAGATTGAGAAAATGGGCATGCCAGGGCCTCCAGCCACTGCAAACAAACTCCACATGCATGCGCCACCTTGTGCATCTGGCTTATGTGGGTCCTGGGGAAGCAAGCCTTGAACTGAGGTCCTTAGGCTTTACAGGCAAGCGCTTAACCACTAAGCCATCTCTCCAGCCCCAAATCTATTTCTTTTTTTAAAAAAACCTTTAAAATATTTTAAATTTTTATTTCTTTATTTATTTTAGAGAGAGAGATTGAGAGGTAGGTGAGAGAGAGAGGGAGAGAATGGGCATACCAGGGCCTTTAGCTGCTGCAAATGAACTCCAGATGCATGTGCCACCTTGTGCATCTGGCTTATGTGGGTCTTGGGGAATTGAACCTGGGTCCTTTGGCTTTGCAGGCAAGTACCTTAACTGCTAAGCAATCTCTTCAGCCCCAAAATCCATTTTAATTTCTATAAATCACAAAAAGGTTTGTCATAAAATTTCAGGAGTATATTATAGAGTCTAATTACATGTGATATTGGAACAGGGATAGAGAAATAGACAAGAGGAATGTAACAGAATGCAGAATCAGGTTAAGCGCACCTGGTGTGGGGAAAAAGGTGGCACTATAAATCAGTGATGAAGGAGATGGGCTGTGTGCTGAGTGGTTCCGCGATAGTAGATGGTTAATATTTAAAATGGAAAATTGGATCCTTGCTTATATTATACATACACGAAAACCAGCTTTAGTATTAATGCCTAAATGCAAAAGGTAGAATTACAGAGTGCTTTTAGAAGGTAATGAAAGACAATATCTCTGTTTTTAGAATATAATTTTTTGCTACAAAAATCAGTCCATAAAGAAAATATTGATCCGTTTGCCTACCTTAAGTTAAAACTTTTTGTTTTTTTTTTTTTTTGAGGTAGGGTCTTGTAGTCCAGCCAACCTGGAATCCACTGTGTCTCAGACTGGCTTCGAACTCACAGTGATCCTCCTACCTCTGCCTCCCAATTGCTGGGATTAAAGGTGTTTTCCACCACCCCTGGCTTCTAAGTTAAAAACTTTTGTTCCTCAGTGGGTACCTGAGACCATGAGAAGCCATGCCAGAAACTTGGTATGAGCAATACATGCTACTTACAAAGGGTTCATATTCACTGCATATAAACACTGAGTGTGAATCTGTGCGTGAAAGATAATCAGGAAGAAAACTGAGGAACAAAAGGCATTTACAAATGAAGACCACCAAATGACCAGCGACCAAAGTCATGTGTATTCTAAAGGAATTCCACCTTTGAACTTTGCAGATTAACAAAAGCTTAAGCATGACATTTTTTCCTGGTTATTTATTTATTTATTTATTTAAATCACTGGCAGAGATAAAGAGCAACAGAAACACTCAGCTGCCACTGGTGAAGTGTAAAAGTCTTTTGGAAACCAGTCAGCACCACTTTCTTTTTTAATGTTTTATTTATTTATTTGAGACAGGGATAGAGAGAGAAGAAGAGGGCGAGAGAGAGAGAGAATAGGTGCACAAACAAACTCTAGACACATATGCTACTATGTGCATCTGGCTTACATGGGTACTGGAGAATCGAACCTGGGTCCTTTGGCTTTGCAGACAAGCATCTTCACCACTAAGCCATCTCTCCAGCCCCTACACCACTTTCAAAAGCACGCAAGTGTGTTCTCAGCTACCTCAGTCCTGGTTGGTGCTCACATAAACTGCTTTTGTATCTGAACGCTGACAGCAGCTCTACTCAGCAAGTAACTAAAAGAATAACCTGAGTATCTGTTATGATGGTCTGGGCACATGAATTGTGAACGTGCGATTTTTATGTTTTATGCATATGAAAGAAAAGCACAAAATTCTGTTTAGCAGTGCTGTTGAGTGGTAAATATGAATACCGATAGCCAGTGCTTCCTTCATAATGCTTGTTATGCTGCTCCTTATAATTTGTGGGTATGTTAAAGCCTTCCCAAGAACTTTCCTGAATCTCGAGAACCACGTTCTCTTAATGTGAATTGTTCTTTTTTTTTTAATTTTTTAAATTTTTATTAACATTTTCCATGATTATAAAAAAATATCCCATGGTAATTCCCTCCCTACACCCCCCCCCCCACGCTTTCCCCTTTGGTGAATTATTCTTGACTTGAGCTGATCAAGAGAAGCGGCGTGCACACTAGATAACCCTCGGAAGCCAAATCAAAGACAGAGAAAAAGAAGAGAAAGTGGCCGCCTCCAGTATTCATCGCCCATGTAAAGTTGTGACAAGACTTTCTGAAGTGAAGTCCAGCAGAGATCGTCCTGGGGGGAGGCAGGCCAAGGCGAGAGGGCCAAGGGACTAGGGCAGAAGAGGCCCAGAGTGGAAGTGCTCCTGCCTCTCCCATTCCTTCCTCCACAGCGCCAGAGGCAGGCATGCATCCTCCAAATTTGGATGTGGAAACCCCTCCACAGGCAGAGATGACAGAGTCTTATAAAAATGCTGAAGGATGGCTAGAGAGATGGCGTAAGTGGTTTAAGGTGCTTGCCTGTGAAACCTGAGGACCCAGGTTCGATTCCCCAGTACCCACGTAAGCCAGCTGCACAACGGGGCACACACATTTGGAGTTTGCTGTGGTTGGCAGCCTCATATATATCTGCCTCTTTCTCTCTCTGTCACTCAAATAAATAAACAAAAATAGAATTTAAAAATGCGGAAAGAACTCAGACTCCCAGAACAATAGACTGGACAGATTGATTGCTAATTTGAATGAAAGAGAAAGCAAGAACATTCCACAGGAAAAACAATAGCTTTAGAGATTCAAGACTTTGTCCCATTTGCTCAATTAGAACACACACACCCACACACCCCCACACCCCAGGTTGTTAGGAAAAAAGCAACAGTGGGAACTCTTGCAAATGGAAGGGTGCACATTTAAAGAGCAAACCCTCGAGCAGGAATTGAAAGCCAAGAGGAGAAAGTGAAAGTTTGACAGAGCAACGGACGGGTCAGAGGGACAGGTACATACATTTCACCAAATAATGGCAATCCCCAAGGCACGGCAAAGAGCGGCGGGGGGCTGGACAGTAATAAAAGAAGAGCATTTCATATAGCCAAGGTGAGGAAAGGGCCCGTCCCTGACCCTAGAGAATAGATTTGGGGGCGGCGTTCCTGGCTGTTCCAGGTCTTCCTTTGCGCTTGGGTTTGCAGGAAATAAATAAAAATCCCTCGGGGCCGTTATCTTCTTCAGCTCGCTCCTGACATCTCTTATCTCATTGCAATAAAAGAAGGACAGAGAGACCTGACCCCATGGGGCATCTTTTATTTTGTCACTTTTCCCCAGGCACATGGCTCCTCCCATCCTCATCCTCACTGAAGGTGGCCCTTCAAGACCGGATTAGATTCTCATCACTACCTTCAGCATTCCTACGTGTAATGAGGACTTTACTCTTTAGTTTTGACACTGTACCATTTTCATCGTTTGGGGTTCTGGTGTACAAACAATTAAACATCTTCTTTTCACCTGAATGAAATATTATCTTTATCAATAGCCAGATCTGATCTGTCTCAGCCTTTACATAGTCATGTTTAAATATAATTGTGGGAGAAATAAGTGCTATGAAGAAGGGATGTTATAAGGTGAAACTTTTATTTTATTTTATTTTATTTTTTTTAACCAAGTAACTGTTTTTCATGCCAGGTCTCGCACAGTCAGGTTCCTGGGGCTGTTTTGATGAGTTTAACAGAATTGAATTGCCTGTATTATCCGTGGCGGCCCAGCAAATTTACATCGTTTTGACAGCAAGGAAAGAGAGGAAAAAGCAGTTCATTTTTTCTGATGGCGACTGCGTTGATTTAAACCCAGAATTTGGAATCTTCTTAACAATGGTGAGGCCCTGGGCTTTAAATGCAAGTCGATTAATTCAACTTTTGCTGATTTAAATACAGGAATCCACACATTAGTGGGTGCATCTAGTTGTTTCTCCTCATTGCTGTGACTGAAGACCTGACCAGAAGCAGTTTAAGGAAGGAAAGGCTGATTTCAGTTTACAGGCGAAGGTTACAGCCCACCACAGTGGAGAAGTCATGGCAGCCGGAGCTGAAAGCAGCTGCTCACGTGGTTCAATGCGGGGAAGCAGAGAGCGTGACGGCGGTGCTCAGGGCTCACTCCCTTCCTTGCAGCCCAGGTCCCCTGCTGCCCCATGGCACCGCTCATGATCAAGACGGCTTTTCCCAGGCTGGAGAGATGGCTTAGCGGTTAAGCGCTTGCCTGTGAAGCCTAAGGACCCCAGTTCGAGGCTCCATTCCCCAGGACCCACATGAGCCAGATGCACAAGGGGGCGCACACATCTGGAGTTCGTCTGCAGTGGTTGGAGGCCCTGGCGCACCCATTCTGTCTCTCTCTCTCTCTGTCTCTCTCGCTCTCTCTGTGCCTTTCTCTCTCTATCTGTCTCTCTCAAATAAAAAAAACCAAAAATTAAAAAAAAAAGATGGCTTTTCTCACATCAATTAACCTAACCTAGCTAATGCCTCACCGATGAGCCTCGAGCCTTCCAGGTGATTCTAGGTCTTGTCAAGTTGACGATGGTTATAAACCATCCCAAAGGGTAAATGACCCAATCAGCCAAGTACTCTCATTATACTTCAAATTTATTTATTTAATGGCAGGCAGAGAAAACAAGTATGGGGGAGAGTGAGAAGGAGAGAGAGACAGAGAATGAGTACACTGGGGCCTCTAGCCGCTACAGCAGCAAAAAACAACTTCAGATGCATGTGCCACTTTGTGCCTCTGACTTTACATGGGTACTAGGGTATTAAATTTGGGCGCTCGGGAATTTCAAGCAAGTGCCTTAACTGCTGAGCCATCTCTCCAGCCCCTCCTCATATTATTTTGAGTAGTAAAAATAGCTCGGAAAGATATGATGTCGTAATATGTTAGTAGCAATGGGTATTGTTTACTCAACATTTATGTATGAAGCTCTAGGCTACTTGTTTTATGTATTAAATCAGTAAAGCTCGTGCTGTGCTGCTGTAACAAACAACTCCTCAAATCTTAATCACTTAAAACCACAAAGATTTCTTTTCTTATTAAAAAAAAGTATTTATTTTCACAGCAAGTGATCCCGGACCCTGACCCCCAACCAAGCGGGCAGGTCTCTGTACTGGGCCTTTTATCATCACAGCACCCAGAGGAGAGACCACTCTGCCAGTCCCTGGCTCCCACTGGCCTTCCCCCGGGCCCGACACAGCATTACTCCAGAGCAAACAGCTCCTCCCTCGGTCCTTTGCTGATGGATGGGGTCCTTCATTTTCTAGGAGAAGAGGGTCACACAGTCCACTTCAGACACCTGCAGAAAGAGGGTGTGGCAGTTAATCTCTGGTTATCAACTTGACAAGATTTAGATTCACCATAGAAACAAACTGCTTGACATGCCTGCTAAGGATTTTTCTAGATTAGGTTAATTGAGATGGGAGTGCCCACTCAACTGTAGGTGGTACCATTCCTAGGGCTGGAATGTCTGGCTAAAGACAAAGGAGAGTGAGGGTTGGACAGATGGATTATCCATTAAGGTGCTTGCCTGCAAAGCCTAAGGACCCAGGTTCGATTCCCCAGGACCCATGTAAGCCAGATGCGCAAGAGGGTCTGGAGTTCATTTGCAGTGGTTGGAGACCCTGACGCACCCATTCTCTCTCCCTCTTTCCCTGTTAAGTAAATAATATTTTTTAAAAAAGTGAAAAAGCAATATTTATTTTCATTTGTTTATGTGAAGGGGGCGCAGATAGTGAGAGAGAGGATGGGCGTGCCAGGGCCTCCAGCAACTGCAAACGAACTCCAGACACTTGCGCCACCTTGTGCATCTGGCTTATGTGGGTCCTGGGGAATCAAACCGGGGTCCTTAGGCTTCATGGGCAAGTGCCTTAACCACGTGTCCACTGTGGGTTGATGAGGATGGGGGGCTGGGAGACCAGGGTCTGCTCTGCGTGTCCTGCCAGCGATACTGGGCCCTCTCTCAAGCCACTTCTGTGTGCTATAGGAAAAGAAGAAGAAAACATAAAGTTACAGGCTCTGCCTTTCCAGAATCGACATGTCCCACTGGCTAAAGCAACTTACATGACCACATCTGACTCCAAGGAAGCTGGGAAGTAGAGTGCTATTATGTAACTCGAAGGGGGAAGAACTTGTAATATTTTTTTAAAATTTTTATTTGAGAGACAGAGGGAGAGAGTAAGATGCAGAGAGATAGATGATAGATAGATAGATAGATAGATAGATAGATAGATAGATAGATAAATGATAGATAGAAAGTGAAGGAGAGAGGATGGGCACACCAGGGCCTCCAGCCGCTGCAAACAACTCCAGATGCATGCGCCCCCTTGTGCATGTGGCTTGCGTGGGTCTTTGGGAATCGAACCTGGGTCCTTTGGCTTCGCAGGCAAATGCGTTAACTGCTAAGCCATCTCTCCAGCCCAAGCTTGTAGTATTTGATCAGTAACACTTGCAGCTATCATATGCATGTCTTTGCATCCTGAAGCTGTGATAGCCTCTGATGTGTGTGTGTTTTTAAAGGTAGGGTCTCCCTTTAGCCCAGGCTGATCTGGAATTCACTATGTATTTCTCACGTTGGTCTCAAAGTCATAGCTACCTCTGCCTCCTCAGTGCTGGGATTCAAGGCACGCACCACCACTGGCTTGAGGTGGGTCTTTTATAGCAGAGGTTCAAGTCACCCAGCCAGTAAGAGACATTAGCTAGTGTTTTTTCTAATGCTGAAAACTGCCTGCTTGACCTCAACAGTTAGTTTTACCCTGATTGTTAATAGAAGGAAATGACTTAAATGTCTTCAAAGTAAATAAACAGAGTTCTATACCAAAGAGTTGTAGCAAGTGGAGCGGCTGTGTGATTGAGAGCAGAACTTTGAGGTGGCATTATAAATATTAAAAACGAAGGTCACGGGGGGCTGGAGAGATGGCTTAGCACTTAAGGTGCTTGCTGGCCAAGTCAAAGGACCCAGATTCTATTTCCCAGGACTCATGTAAGCAAGAGCACAAGGTGATGCAAGTGTCTGGAGTTCATTTGTAGAGGCTGAAGGCCCTGGTGTGCCCATTCTCTCTCTGTGTGTGTGTATCTCTGCCTTTCTCTCTCTTGCTCTCTCAAATAAATAAATAAATAATAAAATGTTTTAAAAAACAAAGGCATGAATTAGGGAAAAGAGGCTAATGTTGAATGAAGTTTATACATACATACATACATATATATATGTATATGTGTGTGTGTGTGTGTGTCCTTTAAAGTTAAATCTCTTCCAGTTGTAAGGCAACACAAAGTACCATTTTTAAATTTCCCAGTGGACAAAGATAAATTATAGGAAATAAAGTTCCTGATAAGCCTTGTTGTAAGTAAGCCTAAAGTAAAGCAATTAGAGAGATAGTAACTCAGAAATTGTAAATCAGGAAACTGGAAGAAGTTAGCTCAGTGTGAAAGAATTTCTAAGAAGCTCACCATTCTCCCTGGTTTAAGCCTAACACTGGACATATCAATTAGATATTGTATTAAGCTATGAACAACCAACTCACACACACTGACAGAAGACAGGGGCTTAACACGTAAGGATTTATTCTCCTAAGATCTTCCTGTCTCTTTTACTCCAACTTAGTTTCCATCTTCAAGGTCTCTTCCTCCCTCCCTCCCTCCCTCCCTCTCTCCGTCTCTCTCTTTCTTTCTTTCTAAGAGACAGAGAGAGAGAGAGAGAGAGAGAGAGAGAGAGAGAGACAGACAGACAGACACTGGGGTGCACCAGGGCCTCCAGCTACTGCAAATAAACTCCAGATGCACGCACCACCTAGTGCATCTGCCTGTATGTGGGTACTGGGGAGTCAAACATGTGTTCGTAGGCTTTGCAGGCAAGTGCCTTAAGCGCTGAGCAATCTCCCCTGCCCAGAGTCACTTTATGACTCAATAGAAAGCATGTCTTGTTGGAGCCAAGTGACTGAGTAACTTCCCTCTCAACAAACACCTGGGTTGTTTCGCACCTGGTGTGTCCCTCTCCTCTCACCATATCGAGTATAATCACTCTAGCTGCAAGGCAGGCTGGGAAGTGCAGCCTGTAATCTAGGTGCCCAGCTTGTAGGTGGGTTTTTGTGACGAAGCAATAAGGATTCTTGACGGAGAGGCAACTAGAAATTCCTGTATTTCCACCATGTAGCAAGGTGTCTGGTCAGTTGACAGAACCCAGTAAGTGTTCAAGGGCTAAAGATCTCTCAAGGGATAGTCCTAAAATGACCAACCCTAATTTGCCTGCTTGTCTCTGAGCTCCTTTCCCTCTGGGTCTTCCCTGTTTTCAATCTGCTGTTACTTATGGGGAAACTGGGGTTTCTTTCCACCTTTCCTTTTGTCCATGCCACATTCTCCTTCATCCTCTTCTTCCTCAGTCCCACGGTGCTTGATCAGTTGAAGAATTTTAGAACTTTGATCACAAACAATAATTGAGGACATGAGGGCTGTAGAGATGGCTTAGCGGTTAAGCGCTTGCCTGTGAAGCCTAAGGACCCCGGTTCGAGGCTCGGTTCCCCAGGTCCCACGTTAGCCAGATGCACAAGGAGGCGCACGCATCTGGAGTTCGTTTGCAGAGGCTGGAAGCCCTGGCGCGCCCATTCTCTCTCTCTCTCCCTCTATCTGTCTTTCTCTCTGTGTCTGTTGCTCTCAAATAAATAAATAAATAAAATTAAAAAAAAAAAGACATGAAATAACATTTTCCCAAGTGAGTTCTCCAATAAAAATCCTGATATTTTCCCCTCCCTCTTCTTTAAGGAATGTTAGACCATAATTATTCCCTGACTCAGTTCTCTTCTCATAGCAGTTGCCTTCTTGAAGCTGGGATAAAACACCATGTAAAAGCAGTTTATATAGGGGAAGAGCTGATTTCAGGCTTAGAGGTTTTTTTAAATAATTAATTTATTTTTTATTGACAACTTCCATACTTGTAGACAATAAGCCATGGTAATTCCCTCCCTCCCCCCACTTTCCCCTTTGAAACTCCACTCTCTATCATATCCCCTCCCCCTCTCAATCATTCTCTCTTTTATTTTGATGTTATGATCTTTTCCTCCTGTTATTATGGTCTTGTGTAGGTAGTGTCAGGCACTGTGAGGTCATGGATATCAAGGCCATTTTGTGTCTGGTGGGGAGCACATTGTAAGGAGTTCTACCCTTCCTTTGGCTCTTACATTCTTTCCGCCACCTCTTCCACAATAGACTCTGAGCCTTGGAAGGTGTGATAGAGATATTGCAGTGCTGAGCACTCCTCTGTCACTTCTTCCCAGCACCACGATGCTTTCTGAGTCATCCCAAGGTCACTGCCATCTGAAAAGAGAAGGTTCTCTACCAAAAGTGAGAGTAGCATTAATATATGGGTATGAACATTAAGAGAAGTGTTTAATGGGCAGTTTGGTGAGCATAGTATATACATTTAGCCAGATACCAGCAGATATTACACCCCTAGGGCTCATGACTACCTCTGTTGTAGGTTTTCAAAATCAGGGATGTATTCACTTCCATGGAGCGGGCCTCCAGTCCATTTAGAGAGCTGTTGGCTTCCCCCATAACAGACATGCCACTATTGCACTGATTGGCTCATTTGGCCTGGCTGGCCAAATTTAAGGCTTGCAGTGTCCACTGTTGAGTATCTTCTCTGGCAATTTCTCTCTCCCATTGAACTGCATGCCAGGCTTAGAGTGCTTTTTTTTTTTTTTTAAATATATTTTATTTATTTATGAGAGAGAGAGATATGAGAGAGAGAGAGACAGAATGGGCACTCCATGGCCTATAACCACTGTAAAAGAACTCCAGATGCATGTGCCTCCTTGTGCATCTGGCTTATGTGGGTCTTGGGGAATCGAACCTGGGTCCTTTGGCTTTGCAGGCAACCACCTTAACTGCTAAGCCATCTTCTCTAGCCCCAGGCTTAGAGTTTTGAGTTGGGTTTTCATCATGGTGGAGAAAGCCTGTTACGAGTAGAGGCCGGGCACCACATCTTGTCACTGCAGCTTGCAGGAAGCAGCAAGAGTGAGGTGGCTCTGGCAGGGGGAAGCTAGGCCACCACCAGCAACATAGCTCCTCAAGCAAGGTTCCACACCCCAGATTGCCACCAGCAGGGACCAAGCTTTCAAAACACAAGAGCCTGTGGGGAATATTTTATTCAAACCATCACATTTCTGTTCTTTCCTTTTCTATTTTTTTTTTTTAAAGGTAGGGTCTTGTTTTAGCCCAGGCTGACCTGGAATTCACTCTGTAGACACAGGCTGGCTTTGAACTCATGGCGGTCCTCCTTCCTCTGCCTCCTGAGTGCTGGGATTGAAGGCATGTGCCACGATGCCCAGCTTCCTTTTCTGTTTTTCAAACCAACAGACACATAGATACTTAGTTTCTGCTATACAAACTATGTGTGTGACTATCATAATATATTGGAAAGTGGGGCATGGCAGCACATGCTTTTAATTGCAATTTGGAAAGCTGAGGCAGGAGGATTGCCATGTTTTCAAGGCTAGTCTGGGGCTACAGAGAGAGTTCCAGGTCAGCATGGAGTAGAGTAAGACTCTACCTCAAAAAAGCAACAACAAAAGACCAAAACATATTGGAAATGGATATAAAAAATAACGTGAACTTTCTTTATTTGAAAGATGCAAGTAGACACACACGCACACACACACACACACACACACACACACAGAGAGAGAGAGAGAGAGAGAGAGAGAGAGGGAGAGAGGGAGAGAGAGGGAGAGAGAATAGGTATTCAAGGGTCTCTGGTCATTGCAAATGAACTCCAGACACATGCGCCGCTGTGTGCATCTGGCTTACATGGATACCGGGGAGTTGAACCTCGGTCCTTAGCCTTTGCAGGCAAGCACCTTAACCACTGAGCAATCTCTCTAGCCCTGTGAACTTTATTATGGGTGTCTAACACAAATTTTTATATTTATTTGTTTATTTTTGGTTTTTACGAGGTAGGGTCTTACTGTAGCACAGGCTGGTCTGGAATTCACTCTGTATTCTCAGGGTGGCCTCGAACTCATGGCAATCCTCCTACCTCTGCCTCCTAAGTGCTGGGATTAAAGGCATGCACCACCATGCCCGGCCACATACATTTTAATAAGGCAAGAACATTTTATGAATCTATTACTTTTCAATGCCACCTTATAATCTGAGCTTGGGGGGTCTCAAATGTGTTTGTAGTCAGGAAATGAAAATTGTATCAGTAATTGGAAATCAATTTTATTTTAACTCTTAGAACCCTGGATATGCTGGGCGCCAGGAACTGCCAGAAAACTTAAAAATCCAGTTTAGAACTGTTGCTATGATGGTTCCTGATAGACAGGTATGTGCCCGGACTAAAAAGCTTATTGCAGTTTATATTCTGTACATGTTTATTTGTTTGTTTGTTTTGTGAGGGTAGGGTCTCACTCTAGCCCAGGCTGACCTGGAATTCACTGTATTCCCAGGGTGGCCTCGAACTCATGGTGATCCTCCAACCTCTGCGTCCTGAATGCTGGCTTTAAAATGCGTGCACCACCACACCTGGCTATTCTGTACATATTTTTTTTTGTCACTTAAAGTTGCTGAGAACATCCTCACTGTGTTAATTTCCAGATCATTATGCGAGTTAAACTCGCAAGCTGTGGTTTTCTTGAAAATGTCATCTTGGCTCAGAAGTTTTATGTGCTTTACAAACTCTGTGAAGAGCAGCTGACTAAACAGGTAACTCTATGTGCATTTTTCTTCTGGGTGGAGAACTTCGTTTTTCACCTGGCAATTTTGCTTTGATAGATGCTAATCACCGAGTTACAGACAAGTCTCATCGACACTTGCCAAAAATCTATTCATAATTAATTTGACCTATTGCCTATGAATTTTAAGAACTTCTTTATTTGGAAATACATGCTGACTCACGGGAAGTTGCAAACAAATGTGGGTACTCTTCACTCTTCTTTGTCTAGAGTTTCCGTCTTGTAAATGTAGTGCAGAAACAAAACCAGAAAAGTGGTACTGTTTATCTCCAGTGCTTTAGCTTTTCACCAATGATGCATGCACGTGTGTGTGTGTGTGTGTGTGTGTGTGTGTGTGTATGGAACGATGTCACAGATCATCCCCACTGCATTTAACATACAGAAGAGTTCTATAACCACAGGGTTTCCCCATGCTACATCTGTATGACCCCTGTCTTTCTTCTCTCCCAAGTTCCTGGCCTGCCACTAACCTTTTTCTCCATTTTAAATTTTATGTCGTTAATCTTTCTCTCCACCGGTAATTTTATCTCAAGGAGGCTGTGTAAGTGGAGTCACATAGCACGTAGCCCCATTGGTTCTCCGTTTAAGCTCCCTTGTTTGTCACTGTGGCTGCATTATTTGCAGTAGACATTTTAAGGTGTGAGCATGGGAGCTTGTTGTTGCCAATGAAATGATCTGGTTTGTTTTTTTGTTTGTCAAGTCAAAGGGAAAGAAGAACTGAGCTCTTACTGCACTGTGGCTCAGCGACTCTAAAATGACAGCTGACCATTTTCCAACTAAATCAACTTCGCCTTTTCTCATCTTAGGTTCACTATGACTTTGGGTTGAGAAATATCCTGTCTGTACTGAGGACCCTTGGAGCCCAGAAAAGAGCCAGACCGGAAGACAGTGAGCTGAGCACCGTCATGAGAGGACTGAGGGACATGAACCTTTCCAAACTGGTATGTTTCTCTGTGTTTCCACTTTTCCGAGAGTCAGGCCTGTTTCCATCCCATTCTCCGGGCCAAGTGGGGCTTAGGTCAGGTTGAGTTGTGAGCGCTCGTAATCACAAAGACGATGGGCATGCCTTGCAGAAAAAGGCAAGGAACTGCCTTACCCACGTGACCTAGGTGAGCAGAAAGTGGCTTCCTGCATTAGTTGTGGGCAGTGGATTAGGTCACCGGAAGGCTTCAGCCCAACACTTTCAATCCGTTCATCAGGGCGTAATAAATTTCTCGTCATATTTTGGTGCATGTGAGTGGTATGTGCATGCATGTGTGCATGCAAGTGCATGCAAGTGTGTGCATTTGGATGCTGCTGATGGATGTCTTGCCATCACTCTTCATATATTCACACAGGGGCTCTCACTAGACCTGGAGATCAGTGATTGAGCTGGACTAGCTAGTCAGTAAGCCCCAGGATCCCGCCTGCCTCCCCAGCATTGGGATTGCACGCACACACCACTATGCGCAGCGTTTATATGGAATTCTCTATGTAGTCTCAGGGTGGCCTCGAACTCACGGCGATCCTCCTACCTCTGCCTCCCGAGTGCTGGGATTGAAGGCGTGTGCCACCACGCCCAGCGTTTCTTATTGGAAGTGAAGTATTAGCATTCGGTTTTTCATAGGCTTGGGGCTATAAATTGCACATTTTAAGGTTCATGTGAATGCCAGCTCGTGAGACGTGAACAGTGAACAACGCCTATGATTAAGTAGCGACATCAAATTTTGGAGACGTGAACTGAGGCTGAAATTGTGGAAGGCAGAAGAACCACGGGGCGCCACATGGGATCAGCGGTGGAGGTGGTGTTGAAAAGAAAGTGCCCGAGGGAGGGGGTCTGACCTGGAGAGTGATCAATTGTTCTCCGAGAAGGAAGCGGCCAGGGCCGTGCCTATCTTGCTTATGTAAGGAGTGTCTGTTTTAACCCGCATCACCTTAGGTTGATGAAGACGAACCTCTGTTCCTCAGCTTAATCAACGACCTGTTCCCGGGGCTGCAGCTGGATAGCAGCACCTACGTGGAGCTGCAAGCCGCAGTGGCAAACCAGGTCCAGCTGGAAGGTTTGATTAACCACCCACCCTGGAACCTCAAACTGGTGCAGGTACGGATGGGTTCATGTCACAGCCAGGGTGTGTCAGAGACCAGCACGGGACCACAGTTTATTGATCTCACTTGATGTAGATGTTGAAGGTACATTACAGTGTTTTATGGACAAAAAGGATCCTCAGGGGGATGCGTTTGTTCTAGAAGGCATGGGCTTGCTGTGGATTCGGTAGTTAGGCAATGCTTCCGTCGAGCTGTCACACTTCCTGGGAAGGAAGCAGAATAAAAAAACAAAACAAAACAACGGCTGGGATGTGAGATGCCGAAATTCAGCTGGTGCGTGCACGCATGCCTGGTCCATCACTGGCACGATGCTCCAATCCTTTGGTGACTGTCTGTGTCCATCGTAGTTCAACCGGTGACGACTGCCCAGCCATGTTGCTAGCAGCGTCCAAAACCTGTAGCAGAGACATGGGGTTAGAGCTCCCAGGCAGCTGTGACCTTGAACTTTTGACCCTTCTGCCTCTACCTCCTGAGTGCCGGGCTTACAGGCATGTGCTACCACACCTGGTTTATGCAGTGCTGATAATCGACAACCCCCCCCCCTCATGCACATCAGGCAAGCTCTCTATAGACGGAGCCACATCCCCCGCTCCCTATGTCTCCTTGAACCCTTTCTCCCATTGCCACGTGTGTGGCTGAATGTGTACTCTTGTTTCTAGTAGCAAAAGGAGGGACAGAACCCCTTTGTGGGTGGGCACAACGAGCAGGCAATGTCTGAAATTGGTTGCCTCCATCCCCAAGCCAGTCCTGCCTCTGAAATGAGGACACACGGGTAAAGGAATAGGATGACTAAGCTTCCTGCTTCCCGGTGGCATCTTTGCCAAGGTGCAACTCACGCCGGTGGGTGGGGATGGAGGGGTGCCCCCGGCGCGCTCACCTTCATCTACCTCCGCAGGTGTCCTCCGCCAAACCTTGCTCGGTCTCTTCCCATCTCTGCCCTGTTCCCCCCGACGCCCTTCTCCATGTCTCCTGGGGGCACTCCTCGAGTAAATCACTCACACGCGACTTACACACGTGCCCTGCGTGCTCTGGGCGCCCACAAGGCCCGCACAAGGGGCGCCGATCCCGAGGACGCGGTGCGATGCTGCTTTCCGCCACCGGGGGGCGGTATCATCCCGCCGGATGCCCCAGAAGGTTTGCAGGTGGCCCTGTCCCAGCAAACCCCGACCTCCAGGCAACTGCATCCCGCATTCATTATCTCCAGCATGCAATCCAGGCCCCACACTGCCATTACTTTATCACTTACGTCGTTTCTGATGTGCTGCTGATTTTCTTTCCCTGCATCTTAGTCAAAGAGGAACACCCGAACATCTTTTAAAGACCGCACAGGCGAATTTAACCAAAGAGCTTGTGTTGAAGCCCTTTAAGCTTTCCAGCTAACGCCTCGTGCGCTGTGTTGCTTGCTTGTGCAGCTGTACGAGACGTCTCTGGTGCGGCACGGCCTGATGACTCTTGGACCCAGCGGGTCCGGGAAGACAGCCGTCATCACGGTTCTGATGAAGGCCTTAACGGAATGCGGGAGACCTCACAGAGAAATGCGAATGAACCCCAAAGCCATTACAGCGCCCCAGATGTTTGGCCGGCTGGATACAGCTACCAACGACTGGACAGATGGGATTTTTTCTACTCTGTGGAGGAAAACCTTAAAAGCGAAAAAAGGTATAGAGCTCTGGTCCTCCTGAGAGTTCTTCTCTTTTTCAGGTTCATCAAACAAAGCACTTGTTTACTTTTTTGTTTGTTTTAAGTATTTGAAGATGAAAAATGTTTTTTTTTCTGATATATATATATATATATATGTAATTTTTTTTTTTGAGGTAGTGTCCTGGAATTCACTATGTAGTCTCAGGGTGGCCTGGAACTCACGGCGATCCTCCTATCTCTGCCTCCTGAGTGCTGGGTTAAAGGCGTGCGCCACCACGCCCAGCTTAATTTTTTTTTTTTTTTTTTTTTTTTTTGCAGGCGAAAACATTTTCCTCATTTTAGATGGGCCCGTGGATGCCATTTGGATCGAGAATTTAAATTCTGTGTTGGATGATAACAAGACCCTCACGCTGGCTAACGGGGATCGCATCCCCATGGCCCCTAGCTGCAAGCTGCTCTTCGAGGTGCACAACATCGAGAATGCCTCCCCGGCTACGGTGTCGCGGATGGGCATGGTCTACATCAGCAGTTCCGCCCTCACCTGGAGGCCCATCTTGCAGGTGGGCGCTGGAGCCAAGCCGAAGTCTGCTCGCGGTTCGCGCCTGCGCTTTCTTCTTTATAAAAAGCACTTACATGCGCTGGAGAGATGGCTCAGCAGTCAAGGTGCTCGCCTGCAAAGCCTGACGACCCAGGTTTGGGTCTCTGGCACCCATATAAGCCCAGATGCACAAAGTGGCCCACGTGTCTGGACTTCCTTGTTGAAGTGGCTGGAGGTTCTGGTGTGCCCATTTTTTTTCTCTCTCTCTCTCTCACTCTGCTTGCAAATAAATATTTTAAGAAATATTTATGGGCTGGAGAGATGTCTTAGTGGTTAAGGCACTTGCCTGCAAAGCCAAAGGACTTAGGTTCGATTCCCCAAGACCCACATAAGCCAGATGCACAAGGTGGAGCATGCATCTGGAGTTCCTTTGTAGTGGTTAGAGGCCCTGGCACGCCCATTCTCTCTATCTACTTGTCTTTTGCTCTCTACCTCTTTCAAATAAATAAATAAAATCAAAACAATTTAAAAAAACTATTAAAAACATATTTATGTGCACCAGGGCCTCTTGCCCTTGCAAATGAACCCCAGACCCATGTTCAACTTTATGTGGGTAGTTTGGGGGGGATTGAACCCTGGGGCTGGCAGGCTTTACAGACAAGCGCCTTTATCCACTGAGCTACCTCTCCAAACTTTGCACTTTGTTAGTCATCTGAGATTCTGTTCCTTGGCTGCAGGCCTGGCTGAAGAAACGCACTGCGCAGGAATCCTCCGTGTTCCTCACTCTGTATGACAAGGCATTTGAAGAAACGTACACGTATATGAAGCTGAACCTGAACCCCAAGATGCAACTCTTGGAGTGCAACTACATCATGCAGGTGAGGCGAACCTTGTGTGTGGACACACGCTGTGTAGACCCTTCTGGAGGTTTGACTGTCACTTGCTGGCAGGTGGCAGAACTTTGAAATAGAAAGCCTGTGTGGTCTGCAGGAATCTTTTTTTTTTAAATATATGTTACAATTTTAAAAATTTTATTCATTTTACTTTATTTATTTGAAGGGGGGAGAGGCAGGTGGAAAGAGAGAGAGGGAGAGAGAATGGGCACACCAGGGCATTCAGCTGCTGTAAATGAGCTCCAGATGCATGTGCCTCCTTGTGCATCTGGCTTCTGTGGGAATCTGAGGAATCGAACCTGGGTCCTTTGGCTTTGCAGGCAAACGCCTTAACTGCGAACCCATCTCTCTAGCTCATAACAGGAATCTCTTTATGATGAGGCTGGGAAAGCTCTGGAAGGTTTGATTCCTATCAAAGATCTTATATGAGGCTGGAGAGATGGCTCAGCGGTTAAAGGCCCTTGCTTGCAAAGCCTGCTAACCCTAGGGTTTAACTCCCCAGTATTCAGGTAAAGCCATGTCCACAAAGTGGTACATGCATCTGAAATTTGTTTGCAGTGGCAAATGGCCTTTGCATACCCATCTCATTCTCTCTCTCTCTCTTTGCTTGCAACTAAATAAAGAATTTATGATGTCACCCTTATTAGCCTTTTCAATCCAGGGGGATGTTATTAGATGGAAAGGGGTGAACTAAATAATATAAATCAGAGCCAGAAGCAACCTTAGGGAACATTTAGATGAGGCCTTTGGCTTTTCCAGTTGGGACAGTGAGACGAGGCTTCTAGGGTTGGAGGCAGGAGTTCAGATGAAACCCCACCCTCAGGCTTCCAGCCCAGTGTTTTGTGTGTGTGTGTGTGTGTGTGCGTGTGTGTGTGTGTGCGTGCGTGTGTACACACGTGAGAACAGGGACACCTTTGGGTGTCACTTCTGAGGACTCTCACCCATTTCTTTTTGGGTCAGTGTTTCTTACTGGCTGGGAGCTTACCAGTTAGGCTAGACTGGCCGGTCAGTGAGCCCCAAGGATCTACTTCTCTGCCTGGTGCTGAAATCGTGGGCCTGCGCTACCATGCCCAGCATCCTTAGGTGGGTTCTAGGGAATCGAAGTCCAGTCCTCATGCTTGTGAGGCAAGCATTTTACTGACTGAGCTATCCCTTAGCCCCTTAGCTTCATTTCTGTTCAACACACAATCTGTTTAAAGCCTGATGGCCTTTCCTCTAATGTGGGGTTTCTAAGGATGGTGGCCCATCTGGGTCTTGAGATATTTTTTTCTGTCTCTTGTCTTCTGCATTTCAATTTTATTATCTCAAAACTTTTAATCTGAAATGTTTAAATTTAAAATGCATCTTATTTAAAATCTTTCCCCCACCCCCCACCAGTCTCTCAATCTTCTGGAAGGTTTGATTCCCTCCAAAGAAGAAGGCGGTATTTCGTGTGTTGAACATCTTCATAAGCTATTTGTGTTTGGTCTAATGTGGAGTTTAGGCGCTCTTCTGGAATTGGATAGCAGAGAAAAACTCGAAGCCTTTTTGCGAAGCCATAGCAGCAAGTTGGACTTACCAGAAATACCCAGCGGCACCAATCATACCATGTATGAGTTTTATGTCACCGATTACGGCAAGTACAGCGAATTAGAGCTTCAATAATGCGACCTTTGTGTGCACGCACACATATGTGTGTATGTGGTGTGGTGTGTGTGCGTGGGTGTGTGCGGATGTGCAAGCCCTATGAGCGTGTCTGAGGAGAATATCTGACCTTCCTCTCTACTAGCTCATCCGCATATGTCCTTGGGTAAGGACAAAAGTCTCATATCTCCTTGAACCCAGAGCAGCCGTTTTCAGTCACACTGACTGACCACCACACCCCAGCGAGCCACTGGTCTCTGTTCCCCACAGAGCTGGGGTCACATAGGCGTGTGTGGCCATGCTCAGCTGTTGACGTGGGTGCTGGTCAATCAGGCCCCCTCAGGCCTTCATGTTTGCACAGGAAGTGCTCGTAACTGCTAAACCATCTCTCCTCAGCTCCAATCTGACCTTTTTTTTTTTTTCTTAAAGTAGAAAAAATACAAATTTTGAAAAGTTTTTCTCAGGTGGAATCATAAGCCAATTATGGGTAAAAACTGGGAATCCCTTCTTCAGGGAGCATGTATGGGAAAGATAGTAGAGCTCTATATATTCTCTGTGCTGGGAGCTGGTCTAGAGTCCTGACTTCTCTGTTTGGAGTGGCCTGAGCACAGTCTAACAGGAAGCCATGCCTCTTCCCCATCACCTGCTTTCTAATACTTAAGGGGGAACATTGAAGCATCGTTGAGAGTTTTCCCAGTGCCAAGTGTGGGGACACGCACAACAGATTGTCCCCCCGCCCCCCGGCAGGTGGGACCTACTTCCATGTAGCCGATGCCTCCGGTCCCCTGCTTTCTTTGCCCTCTGATTTGTGACGCCGTTTCCCTTCTCAGCCCTGCCCACCACCAGCTCAGGATCTACCTGTGTCCCCGCATGCTTAATTGGCGAACACCTACCTCCTACTTTTTTGCTTTCAAAAGTTGTTGTTGCCATCTGGTCTGTCCTCCTGATTTTCTTATCCTCTGGGGGGGTTTCTGTCTTAAAACAACAGCAAAAATCCTTGCTATTCTGGAGGTTTCAGGAAGAAGGAGCGATAAATCCAGACATTCTTTATTTTTATTTTACTTTTACAACCTTTTTAATGACAGAGAGGGGGTGGGAGAGAATTGGCTGGCCAGGACCTCTAGCCACTGCAGTTGAACTCCAGATGCATGCGTCACCTTGTGCATCTGGCTTACGTGGGACCTGGAGAGTCAAACCTGGGTCCTTAACTGCTAAGCCATCTCTCCAGTTCTCTTTTTGTTGTTGTTTTTTTCCCTTCTGGACCTTCTAGAAGAATCGGAGCCAGACATCTACACTAAACCCTATGCTGGCAAAGGGATGAAGCTTCAGGTTGGAGACTGTGAACCAGGGGGCTTAGTAGACGTAGGGGTGGGCAGCTTTTAGGGTGGGAGGCTCCTACAGCCAATAGGAAACAAGTGCAAATTTGTGTTTGGAAAGGCCTTCATGAAGTGACCAAGATAAATGAATTTTCTGCCAGCCATTTTTTAAATTATTTTTGGAAGAGAGAGAGAGAGAGATAGAGGGAGGGAGAGAGAGAGAATGGGAGCTCCAGGACCTTTCAGCTGCTGTGAATGAACTCCAGACATGTGTGCCCCTGTGTGCACGTACAACGTCGCGTGCTTGCGTCACCGCATCTGGCTATGTGGGACCTGGAGATTCAAACATGAATTCTTAGGCTTCGCCAGGCAAGTCCCTTAACCGCCAAGCCATCTCTGTAGCTCCAGCCAGCCATTTTTATAACCACAGTGACCACAGCTCTACCTCAGGTGATTAGACGTTACTAAAGGTTTCAGATGACCCAAAGGATCCAACTCAGATGAAATCACTCTTGAATCAGGGATTCTCTCAGAACCAAGCTTCTCCAGACAGTGGGAACAGCCCACACTTCTGACACATTCAAAGACCCAGGTTGAGCTCCCGCTGAGTATGGCATCCTTACTCAGAGGCCTCAAGTTCCCCAGATGGTGGAAATCCATCCCCAGCCTTTCCCCACCACACAGCACCCCGTAATGATGCCAGCAAGTTATTACCGTCCTCTGTGCCATCACACGTGGACATTGCTACATTTCTTAAAAGAGCAGTCCACTGGCATTTCTGTCCCTTTCTTCCAAGTACCCAACCTTGGTTCTGTGAGCTTCCAGCGTGGTGCTTTATTTTACTGGATGTGCCAGTAGAAGGTCGGCAACATCTAGACTCTCTTCTTCAACGGTGTCCTGATGTGGTGCTCTGACTAACATGGTGAGGCATCCAATCCTGTTATCCTAACTTATAGTTTCAATGAAACTTATCTGCCAGAGCACACGTGCCCATGAAGTGAGCCAAGGCGTTACCTAGTTAGTGGTGATAAAGGCTCCAAGTTCTTTCATTACCAACCACTTCTTTCAATTACTCCCTCTCTTTCCCTTGTTTTGTGCATTCTTATTGCTGGCATTGGACATTAACATTTTTGGAGAGATTTCATTCTTGGGGCTGGAGAGATGGCTTAGCGGTTAAGCCCTTGCCTGTGAAGTCTAAGGACCTCAGTGTGAGGCTTGATTCCCCAGGACTTATGTTAGCCAGATGCACAAGGGGGTGCATGCATCTGGAGTTCGTTTGTAGTGGCTGGAGGCCCTGGTGCGCCTATTCTCTCTCTCTCTCTCATTCTCTGTCATTCTCAAATAAATAAATAAACAAAAAAATATATATAGACATTTCTGCTTTCAGGCAAGATGGAGTACTGGGGTTAGCCTCTTGCATTAGAAATATGGAAAAACAAATGTTTTTCAGACATCAGACAAGAGGCAGTACAGGACTAAAATCATAGCGAGAAGAAAGTTGCCACAGCAGTGGATGAAGGAAAAGCCAATCGGAACTGGCAGTGTCACCAGAGTGAGGAGGGAGAGGTTAATGTGGGGGTGGCTGCATAGGGCAGGGCACCAGAGATGAGGGGCCTTCGTGGAGCTAACGGGCCTAAGGACAGAAGAAGCTGGTAGACCAGCCCACAGTTGCAGTAAGCAGTAGCACTAATGAATGGATGGATCAGACAGACAGAGATAAGGAAGTGAATAGAAGACCCAAAGCCCATGGTCAGCCCCTGTTTATCTGGCCCACTTGATGTCTGTATTGCAAAAGAATAAAGGCTTCACTTAAGCTCAAAGTAAACAGAAAGAAAGAAAAGGGATTAAAACAGAAACTAACAAAACAGAAAATAGAGCAATGGTAAGGGGAAGAAATCAAACCAATCCTTGAGAAGATCAGTAAACGTTATCGATTTCTTATCAGAGATGTCATGGTTTTAAAAAAGAGAGAGATGATATAAATTACCATTGGCCAAACACCAGCGGCAACACTTGACAAGTAGATGCATTTACACATTTTAGGAAAGCACCGTAAACGTCTGCGTGATCTCATTGACTGGTTCTAGCACTTACATTTGTATATTCTGACACAACTTTCAAGTAATGCGTTTTTGCGAAGTGGAAATTTTACTTTATGGCGCAGGTGATTGGGAACACTGGAACAAGAGACTTCAGCCATACTACTACCCAACGGACAGCATTCCGGAATATTCATCAATTTTGGTCCCAAATGTTGACAACATTAGAACGAATTTTTTGATAGACACCATTGCAAAGCAACATAAAGTAAGTTTAATAGGTCAGTTCCTAGAGGCTCACCAAACTATGTAAGAAACACATCCCTTTCCACGCAATACCAAGGGAAAAAATGAAAAAGAAAATCCAGCACAAGGGCCAGGAGGTTGTGCCACGGGAGAGAGGCACTTTTGGGAAATAGTTTCCGGTCCCAGGACACTTTACAACTCAGTGTCCTCTGGGTGTCTGCTTCTAAAGTCTCATCCATGCTCCCGTGGTCATGTGACTGTTCAACCATATTCTCTCCCAACACTCCTATACAGCAACTTTATGCTTCTGCCTTTAGATCTTTAGTTCAACCAGGATTTAATCTGGTGTAGGTGTGAATCCAAACAGTGATTAAAAAGGCATTGGGCTAAAGCATAAGGTGCAATAACAGCCAGTTGAACCAGTTGGGATTCTTGACCCTGAAGATGGTGTGCCGCCTTTCAATGCGATCCCCCTGCAATTGCAGGCTGTTTTGCTCACAGGGGAGCAGGGGACGGCGAAGACTGTGATGGTGAAGGCGTACCTCAAAAAGTATGACCCCGAGGTGCAGCTGTCCAAGTGCCTCAACTTCTCATCCGCCACAGAGCCAATGATGTTCCAGGTAGGGCTCGCCATCCGCATGTTAGAATGAAAGAAGTGGGACTGGCGGGGGCCGCAGTGACGGCTTAGCAGTTAAGGACCCAGGTTCGAGTCCCCAGGACCCACGTTAGCCAGATGCACAAGGGGGCACATGCGTCTGGAGTTTGTTTGCAGTGGCTGGAGGCCCTGGTGCACCCATTCTCACTCTCTCTCTCTCTCTCTCTCTCTTAAATAAATAAATTAATTAAAAAATTTAAAAAATGGGGCTGGAGAGATGGCTAAGCGATTAAGGCACTTGCCGGCAGAGCCAAAGGATCCCAGGTTCGATTCCCCAGTACACATGTAAAGCCGGATACACAGGGTGACACATTCATCTGGAGTTTGCTTGCAGTGGCTAGAGGCCCAGGAGTGTTCTCTCTCTCTCTCTCTCTCTCTCTTTCTCTCTCTCTCTTTGCCTCTTTCTCTCTCTCAAGTAAATAATTACCTAAATTATGTTGTCACAATGTCAAAATGTTAAAAGTGATGGTTGCCATAGAATGAGCATGATGCTTGTACTTACGTGCATGTAACCCCCCCATATGTGTGTATATGTAGCTTGTTTGATGTCTTTTCTCACGTATGTGTATGTATGTTCGTAAGTGTTTGAGTGCATGTGTGTAGAGACTGGAGGTTGGTGCTGGCTGTTTTTCCTGATTGTTCCCCACCCTAATTCTTGAGACGCTGAACTTGGAGTCCTGCAACCTGCCTAGAGCAGCTAGCCAGCAAGCCCCAGAGCTTGTACCATTTCTGCTTCCGCAGTGCTGGGATTGTGGGTGCCACACCCAGCCTTTACACGGATGCTGGGGCTCTGACCTCGGCGCCTCATGCCTGTGGTCCGCCCACTGAGCTGTCTCCCCAACGCCTAGCTTGCCTTACTCTGGCCGAGTCTGAATTTTGATCTAATGTTGAGGCTGAAGCTGGACTTGGGAGCCTATTTGTTTCAGTATTCAGTTAATGATTAGTATTCACGTCCGTATTTAGTTACTTTCTCACTACTGTGGACAAATTCCTAACCAGAAGCAACCTAAGGGAGGAAAGGGCTTGTTTTTCAAGTGAGAGTTTTGAGGAGAAGTTTCATGGCAGCGAACACATCGTGGCAGGAGCCAGAAGCTGACGTATCACATTGGCAGGCGGGCGGGCGGCAGAGTCGGCCACAAGTGTGCTCAGGAAGCAGAGGACAGACAGGAAGTGTGGCTGGGCTATAAACCCTTTATGCCCCATCCCCTGCAACGCCTTTCCTCCAGCCAGGCTTCACCCGCTAAAGGTCCTACAACCTTCCTAAGCAGTGAAATCAGCTGGGAACCAGGTATTTAAGCACACGATCCTAGGGGACATTTTATGTTCAAATGACACCACCATCACTTGTTTATAAAAATCCAACAATACGGGGGTGGGGCTGGGCTGGGGAGATGGCTCCTAAATTTAAAAAAAAAAATCCAACAATATGTCTTTGAGAATTATATTTGCAGTTATGAGTGATGTAAGTTATATTCTACTTTGAAAAAACTGTTTTTCGATAGAAGGGCTGAAAACTAGCAGTAATTGCAAACCGTGTCCTTGTCTCTAGAGAACAATTGAAAGCTACGTGGATAAGAGAATGGGGAGCACCTACGGGCCCCCAGGAGGGAGGAAGATGACAGTATTTATTGATGACATTAACATGCCTGTGATTAACGAGTGGGGAGATCAGGTATGTCTAAGATAACTCGTGTGGACAGTTCTTTTAGTTGTGATCAATAACCAGCATGTTGTGAAGTTTGGTAATAATTCTCAGCTGAATCTGGAAATTAATTTTGTCATTGTGGTGAAGGGCGCCCTGGGCTTGCACCAGGCGGGTTTAACTTCAGGGTGGAAAGCTCCTGGGTTGAAGCTGAGGGTCAGCCTTCTCACAGACTTTCTTGGTGGGAGTTGAATGGTTTCTGGTCGCCTCACCTGTACGCTCTTCCAGGTGCTCTGGGGAAGTATGATAAGCGATAAGTCTCAAAGATGTGACCGTGTGAACTTTCAGATCACCAATGAGATCGTGCGCCAGATGATGGAGATGGAGGGCATGTATAGCCTGGACAAGCCTGGGGACTTCACGACCATAGTGGACGTGCAGCTCATAGCGGCAATGATTCACCCTGGAGGAGGCCGGAACGACATCCCGCAGCGCCTCAAACGACAGTTCACCGTGTTTAACTGCACACTGCCTTCAAATAATTCAATAGACAAAATTTTTGGTATGACGATCCTAGCTGTTTAATTGTTTGTAAATTTTTTGTAATTTTTTAATCTACTTATTTGCAAGCAGAGAGAGATAGAGAGAGAGAGAGTGAGAGCCAGGGCCTTGAGCCACTGCAAATGAACTCCAGATGCATGTGCCACTTTATGCCTCTGGTTTTGTGTGGGTACTGGGGAATAAAACCTGGGTCCCTGGGCTTTGCAGACAAGAGCCTTAACCACTAAGTCATCTCATCAGCCCTTTAAAAAATATTTTTATTTATTCATTTTCAAGGAATGAGAGAGGAAGAGAGAGAGAGAGAGAGAGAAAGAGAGGGAGAGGGAGAGGGAGAGAGGAGATGGATATGGATGGGTTGCCAAGGCCTGTAGTTACTGCAAAAAAAAAAAAAAAAAAAACCACCCCAAAAGAAACCACTCCAGAGCATGCACTACTTAGTGCATCTGGCTTTACATGGGTGCTGGGGAATTGAACCCTGGTCATTAGATTCTACAGCCCAGTACCTTAACTGCCAAATCATCTTCCCAGCCCAAGGGGTTTAATTGTTTTTATTGCATTACGTAATGGACATAAACCATGCAGAAACTTACCCGAAGTAAGGGTTAAGTGTCTGAAACAGACAGCTGAATATCAGTACTAAGATAGTCAATTTGCAGCCTAGTCTAAGATCAGAGAGATTTAGAAATGTGCTTATTGAAGGAGATATGGGAGGCGAGAAAGCTGTTGATCAGAGAAATCTGGGATAATGAACGACAATACTCCCACACTCACAAGTTCACAGAAATAACCTAACCCTTCCTATGTTGATGAAATGACAATTTCCTGCACATGTGAACTCGTACTGTGAGCAATTATGCAACATAGAAAAAAAATAGATCCGTGCATAGGTGGGGCATGAGTGTTTGATGTAGCAGGCTCTTCAGGTCAGGAGGGAAGGAGAGACTTTCAATAGAAGGCACTGGAACTGCTAGTCATTCTTATGGGAAAATCACTGAAATTGGACTCTTTGACTCATAGCAAGCACACAGTCAATTGCAGATGGATCAAAGGCATAACTCTGGAAGGCACAGCCGGGAAACAGTCGATATAAGGACATATCCAACTGACTCCCAAAGTAGGAAAGAACTTCTTTTTTTAATTAAGTAGAAACTTTGCATGGACACATCGTGTGTTGGTGCCATCGTTTCCCTCCTCCCTGTCCCCACTGCATTAAGGGCCCTCCTTAGTAGGTTGCTGGTATTTCTCGTGGAGTTGTGGGCTCTGGGTTTCAAGAGCAGCACTCAGTCATTGGGGGAGGGGCAATGCCTCTGAATATTCCCCCCAGCCTGTGGCTCTTACATTCTTTCTGCTCCCTCTTGAGCAAAATTCCCTGAGTCTTGGTGGGTGTTTTTCTTTTATGGTTTTTTTTTTTTTTTTTTTTCAAGGTAGGGTCTCGCTGTAGCTCAGGCTGACCTGGAATTCACTCTGTAGTCTCAGGGTGTCCTCGAACTCATGGCGATCCTCCTACCTCTGCCTCCCAAGTGATGGGATTAAAGGCGTGTGCCACCATGCCCCGCTTGGTGGGTGTGTTTTAAGTCTACTTTAACGTTGAGCTTTCAGCAGATTCTGGCTTTCTGCTTTGGTGTGTTTTGAGTATCTTCAGTGTCTGTCGCCATCACCCTGGCACAGGTTCTCAGGCTCGCTGTGAGAGCAGCATCTTACCAGTTCCTCTGTGGTTTCACCTGCGCCTTAGCTGATGTGTGAGGGGTGGCTCATCTCATGATGGGAAGTCAGCTATCTTTTTTTGTCTTGTTGATAGATTTTGGTGACCTCAGTTCTCATTGCCTTCTGTAAAAGAAAAACAGATTCTCCAATGGAGAGTGAGATCAGCATAGGTTAAAGGGGATAAGCATAGCTAATTAAGAGAGATTTTGATGAGTGTAGCCTCACTTTTGGCCAAAGACTAGTGGGAGCTTCTTGCTGGAGCCCATGTTCCTGGTCTCCATAAGATTCTGACTTGGTTTTCGGTACCAGCTATGGATTCAGGAACGGACTTCTTAAGTGAGACTCAGAAAGCACAAAAACAAAAGATTATCAGTTTACTAGATTAAAATCAAAAGCTTCATTTAAAAAAAGCCATTAAGGGCTGGAGAGATGGCTTAGCCATTAAGGCATTTGCCTGCAAAGCCAAAGGATCCCAGTTCAGTTCTCTAGGACCCACGTAAGCCAGATGTACAAGGTGGTGCATGTGTCTGGAGTTTGTTTGCAGTGGCTGGAGGCCCTGGTGCACCCATTCTCTCTCTCTCTTTCTTTCTCTCCAATAAATAAATAAAGTTTTTTTTTTTAAGCCATTTCGAGTCTGGAAAGACGATGTGGAAGAAAACAGTTCCTAAGACACATAAACATGGAAGTGTTGTTCTAAATACTTGAAGAAACTTTATAAGAAAAATTAGAGCAAACAATCTGATTCACAAAAGGGGCCAAAACCAGGGCACTTGAAGGATAATTAAATACCTGATCAACAACATAAAGATGGTAAACATCATTATTACTTGGGAAAATAAAGCAAAGGAAATTCCAATTTACACCTGCTGGATTTGTGAGAGATGGCAACCTCTGGCAACTTCAGGTATAAGTGAGAGCGTGAAGTGGTTGAGTGTGGGCACATCCCAAGCAGCTCCTCTCCTCTCCTCACGACAAACCGACTTTCCCTGCCTCCCTTCGTGGGCTGGGCTTTCTGCATCTCATCCAAGAAGTCCTCTCTACTCGGCCACCCAACAGATGTTTGCCTATTGCGATCAATGGTTGGTATTGATTGTTAACTTGACAGAACCCGGAACTACCTTGCCGGATGGCCCAGCTTAGGTTAATTGAAGTGGGAAAACCCACCTTAACCATGGCGGCATGGTTCCCTGGGCTGGTGTCTTGCACTGAGTAAACAGGAGGGAGAGCTGAGTGTTCGCATCCGTCACTCCTCTCCTGCTTCCTCACAGCGGGCTGGGCTGTGCTCAGCGGCTGCAAAGTTCTGCAGTCATGCCTCCTGCACCAAGATGGAAAACAACCTGGAACCATAAACTGAAATAAATGCTCCTTCCCTTGGACTGATTTTTTTTTCTCAATTTTTATTAACATTTTCCATGATTATAAAAAATATCCCATGGTAATACCCTCCCTTCCCCCACTTTCCCCTTTGAAATTCCATTCTCCATCATATCCCCTCCCCATCTCAATCAATCTCTCTTTTATTTTGATGCCCTTAGACTGATTTTTTAAAAATATTTTTTGTTCATTTTTTATTTATTTATTTGAGAGCGACAGACACAGAAAGAAAGACAGATAGAGGGAGAGAGAGAGAATGGGCGCGCCAGGGCCTCCAGCCACTGCAAACGAACTCCAGACGTGTGCGCCCCCTTGTGCATCTGGCTAACGTGGGACCTGGGGAACCGAGCCTCGAACCGGGGTCCTTAAGCTTCACAGGCAAGCGCTTAACTGCTAAGCCATCTCTCCAGCCCCCTTAGACTGATTTTTAAAAACTTCTTTTGTTGACAACTTCCATGTAGATAAACAACATAGCATGATCATAATTCCCTCCCTCCACCTGCCCCTTTTCCCCTTGCCAGTCTCCCCGCCACTGAATCCCTTCTTTTTTTCCACCTAGACTGATTCTTTTAGTTTAAATTTTTTGTTTATTCTTATTTATTTATTTGAGAGCGACAAACAGAGAAAGAGGGAGAGAGAGAGAGAGAGAAAGAGGCGGATAGAAAGAGAGAATGGGCATGCCAGGGCTTCCAGCCACTACAAAGAAACTCCAGATGCCTGTTCCCCCTTGTGCATCTGGCTGATGTGGGTCCTGGGGAATCGAGTCTCGAACCGGGTTCCTTAGGCTTCACAGGCAAGCGCTTAAGCACTAAGCCATCTCTCCAGTCCTAGACTGATATTTTTTTTGGGGGTAGCTTGCTTTATTTTTTATTTTTTTCTCAATTTTTATTAACATTTTCCATGATTATAAAAAGTATCCCATGGTAATACCCTCCCCCTGCTTTCCCCTTTGAAATTCCATTCTCCATCATATCCCCTCCCCATCTCAATCAGTCTCTCTTTATTTGGATGTCATGATCTTTTCCTCCTCTTACGATGGTCTTGTGTAGGTAGTCCTAGACTAAAATGCCTATGTTTCCTCTGAATGTTATATACTTCTTGTCTTCCAGAGTTGCTTATTCCATCTATAGTTCATTTTGTATACATAGACCAGAAGAATTACACAGAAAAGCTCACAGAATAACACTTTTTTTTTTTAAGGAAGGAAGGATTTATTTTGGCTCACAGTTTGAAGGCACAGCTGATCACGGCGGGGAAGGCGCCAAGCAGCCCGTCACATCGCACCCTCAGTTAGGAAGCAGAGAGAGACCAATGCTGGTGCTCAGCTTAACTTTCCATTTTTATTCAGTCTGAGACCCTATCCCCTGCAGCGGAGCCGCTTACATTTATGGTGGGTCTTCCCACCACGATCTTATCTAGAAAGTCTTTTACAGACTGGCTCAGAGATTTTTTTTTTCTAGGTGATTCTTGATGTAATCAAGTTGTCAATCAAGTTAGCCACCATGGTCAATAATAATATTTACGAGGGCTCCATCATTATGACTTAGCCAACCCCCAAGACCCATCCTAGCTTCTGTGGGGGATACTAGATAAATTTAAGTTGTTTAAAATTGTTATATTTATTGAGCCAAGGCAAGGCACCAACGTGGCTAGAGATCCCATGTGCAGGGCCTGGAAAAACCCTGGAAAGAGAAGAGAGAAAAGAACGTTCTAAGAGCTCCTGCCTTGTGGGGAGCTGGAGGGGACAGAGAGCCCACGTGGAGAGGAAGGGCTAGGGAGCTTCCCCGTGGCTGAGCCCGGCCGGGTCCCAGGCTGGGCCGAGGGAAAACTCACTGCAGCTGAGAGTTCCCAAGTGGTTAGGCAGCTCAGAGAGCCTGCCCTCCCCCTGCAAAGGCATTGATAACCTTACAGTGGTGGACCCTATCTTCTGGATCAGGTGAACCAGAGGGAAAGCTGGTTGGTTAGAGCCAGGGGCTGTCTCAGGAAGAGGCTAGCCCTGACACCAAGTTCCAGGGGCTGAACTTGACCAACCACAATGTCTAAATCCTACAAAATACCTCCCTCCCAGGAGGGGTCCTGGTTGGTTGTGTGGGAAAAAAAAAATAGGGAACTAGGCAGAAATAAGAAGTCAGATCATCTTTGTTTTCTCCCTGCAAACTTTCCTGTCTTTTTTAATTTCAGGGGCCCAGTCACGCTAACTGTACCCCCTGTTACCACCCCCTCCCCATGAAAAGACACTCTAACTGTTGTCAGAGGAAGGAGGACGGTGACCGCTCAGTCTTTAACTGCTGAATGAGGAGGTAGACATACCGCAGTCAGTCTCCAGCAAGGGTCACTGTTTTAAAGGGCCATTAATGTGGATTGATGGAGTGCAGGAAGACAGTTCTGGAAGAAAATGTTGGGGAGAAAGGACAAAAGTAATGAGTTAATGAGACGTGAGCATGCAGCAAACTGGTCGTCTTTAGGGTGGTCCTTCGGTGGACTTCCAGGCCTTGGGGAGGATTCAAGGAAACCCAGGCAGGTGGAGCTGGATTGTTGGGACCATCAGAGCATGAGCTGGCTGAGATTTCCTTCCAGAACTGTTCACTGAATGGCACAGGAGCGTCTGACATGGTCTGAATCTGTTGCTGTATGGCTTGTGATAAATTTAATTTTGAGAGAAGACCTTACTATGTAACTAGCTAGTTTGGCCTTGAGCTCAGCCTTCCCAATGCTGGGATTACAGGGGACCTTGACTTCCTTTTACTTTTTGGTTTTTCACTGTAGAGTCTTACCCTAACCCAGGCTGGCTTGGAATTCACTATGTATTCTCAGGCTCAGGCTGGCCTCAAACTTACAGCAATCCTCCTTACCTTGGCCTCCTGGGTGCTAGGATTAAAGGCATGCACCACCGCCCCAAGCCTCACTTCCCTCTTTATTTTTTTAACCTAATTTTTTATTTTTTATTTTAATTTTAATTTTTTATTTGCAAGCAGAGAGAAAGGAGGGAATGGGCATGTTAGGACCTCTTGCCACTGCAGACAAACCCCAGACTCATGTGCTACCTTGTGCACGGCTTCACATGGGAACTGGGGAATCGAACCCAGCTGTCAGGCTTTGCAAGCAAGTGCTTTCAACCTTTGAACCATCTCTCGAGCTCTTTTTTAACTTAAAAAAAATTGTTTTCTGATTTATTTTTAATATTTTTATTTATTTATTTGAGAGAGAGTCAGAGGGAAAGAGAAGAAGAGAGAGAAAAAATGGGCATGTCAGGGCATCCAGCCACTGCAAACGAACTCCAGATGCATGCACCATCTTGTGCATCTGGCTTATGTGGGTCCTGGGGAATCAAACCTGGGTCCTTTGGCTTTGCAGGCAAGTGCTTTTACTGCTAAGCCATCTCCCCAGCCCTTGATATTTATTTATTTATTTATTTGAGACAGAGAGAGGGAGAAAGAAAGAGAAAGAGGGAGAGAGAGAATGGGCACATCAGGGCATGTAGCCACTGCAAACGAACTCAACAGGCATGCGCCACCATGTGCACCTGGCTTATGTGGGACCTGGAGAATCGAACCTGGGTCCTTAGGCTTCACAGGCAAGTGCCTTAACCACTAAGTCATCTCTCTAGCCCGTCTTTTATTTTTTAAAAATTTTTTAAAATTGACAATTGCCATGCATATGAACAATGTACTTGGATCATAATACAGTCTCAAGGAATGCGCCTCAAGTACTATTCATAGGGACACCTATGTGAAATAATCTGGGCACGCATCGCCAGCAAATGTAGCTAAGTAAATTGCAACAAAGGTGCATACCCGTGCTGTTTGTGAAGAGTGAATGAGCCTCAGCATAGATGAAGCCTAGACCTGTGTTGAATGGAAGAAAATGGAAATTTATTAAATTACACATGCAAAGAGGTAGAAATTCCAAAGCATGAGTGGTAGAGCACTAACAAAAGCAAGTGTTACTTGTTGTAAAGTTAGGGGAAGTGGCTATGCTTGAGGTGGGGTGAAAGTGGGCTGAGGAAGGATGACCACACGGGGGCTGCCCGTGTATTGGGGGTGAGGTCAGACCCCTCAGTTTGGAGGGCTCTACATGAGTGTTTGCTATTTGGCACAATATAAAAAGGTCTGGCAAACAAACAGACCAGAAAGGGAGGCGATGCGGGGTGAGGTAACTGCCCAGGCCAGGCCATCTTGCCAGTGTTGAGACAGAGGCACCAAACCCTGCTTTCTGACTGTAGTGTCTGTGCGTCTTACCATATGCGCGTCCCACAGGCGGGAGGAAGTCTGGCACAGAAGATCCCGGGAAGGGGCTCCTGGGCGTCCAGCACCGCCACCCATGACTCCGGAGGACAACTTCATGCTTCTCCAGGGCACTGCCTCCACAGTCTGTGTCCACGAACCCATGTCTTCAGCATGTGTGACCCTTCATGAACCTGCTCCGGGTCTCTGAGCAGACACTCCTGTTCATACTCCTGCGCAGAAAGAGATCACGCTCACATGCACACACGTTAGGCACGGCGAAGAAAAGCGCATCTCTTTTTGCAGTCTGAGTCAAAGGCTTTAAGAATATTCTAGCCGGGTGTGGTGGCGCACGCCTTTAATCCTAGCACTCGGGAGGCTGGGGTAGGAGGATCACCACGAGTTCGAAGCCAGCTTGAGACTATACAGTGAATACATAGGTCTGCCTGGGCTAGAGCGAGACTCTACCTCAAAAAACAAAAGAATCATCTACCAACCGTACCTGGTGGCACAAGCCTGTCGTCCCAGCTACTCAGGAGGCTGAGGCGAGAGGATCACAAGTTCATGGCTAACCTGCACAGCCTAGTGAGACCCTGCCTCCAAAAAAAAAAAAAAGAACTTTGGATGCTTCTCTAACATGAGTGAAGTCTTAGGTTCAATCCCTAGTACCTCAACTCCTAGTACCACAGTAAATAAATAAATAAAAATAAACAAAAACCAGAGGCCTACAAAGCCTGATGACACGGGTTTGATTCCCCAGTACCCACATCAAGCCAGATGCACAGAGTGGTGCATGCATCTGGAGTTGGTATGCAGTGGCCAGAGGCCCTGGCGCACCCATTCTCCTTGTCTGTCTCTCTTCTCTTATCTCCTGTTTACAAATAAATAGAAGTTGAGAGACCATAAAAAAATACACAAAAACCAATAGTCTATAAACAAAGCCAGTCCTGCCTGAGGGAGGAGCCGTCAGTCACACTGACTGCAGCTCAGGAGACGCAGGTCCTGTCTACCAGCGGTCCATGTGACCGGGAGCAATTTGCTTTGCCTGTTTGGGCCTAAAATCTCTTTCTCTCCGATGGACGAAATCACCTGCAGCCTTTCCAGCTCTCATATGCTTCATGTAAATGTGGTTATTTATTTATTTTAAAAAATTGTTTTTGACACAGGGTCTCATGCAGCCCAGGCTGACTTTGAACTCACCGTGTAGCTAAGGCTGGCCTTGAACTTCTGATCTTCCTGCCTCTATCTCCCAAGAGAGTGTTATATAGACTCTGTTTTATAGACACCAGGTGACCTAGGTTCAAATGTAAGCTTCACCCATATTCACGGTCCGTGCGCATGGTCATTTTACAGCTCGCCTGTTAAAATAGGGACAATGATAATAAAAAGTTTATCTAGTACACATCCTTTGTTATGGGATGTTGGGAGGCTTAATGAGCCAATATATGACATATTTTACTGTTAGTTTGGCTTAGGCCACTGCTCACTCCCAAGAGGAAAATTTTAAGAACCCTTGTACATTCAATCTTGTCATGATTTATCCATCAGGATAAGCATGTACCTTGTAACCACTGAGTAAACTTACACCTTTCAATCTTGTTTGCTTCCTAGGAATTATTGGTTGTGGTTATTTTGACCCTTGCAGAAAATTCAAACCTGAGATATGTAACATGGTTGGGAATTTAGTCTCCGTGGGCAGAGTGCTATGGCAATGGACAAAGGTATGCAATTAGAGTGTTATTTTAATTAATTTCTTATTTTACTTTTATTGGTTTAATATTTTTGTTTATTTGCTTATTTGCAAGCAGAGAGAGGTAGGGAGAAGAGAGACAGACAGACAGAATGGGTGTCTTAGGGCATCCGGCCACTGCAAACAAATTCCAGATGTGTGCACCACTTTGCGCATCTGGCTTTACATGGGTACTGGGGAATCAAACCGCATCGTTATCGTTAGGCTTTGCAGGCAAGTGCCTTAACAGCTGAGCCATCTCTCCAGCTCCCCTCCCCCACATTATTTATTTAGTTATTTATTTTATTTTTTTATTTTTAAATTTTTTATTTTATTTATTTGAGAGAGACAGACACAGAGAGAAAGACAGATAGAGGAAGAGAGAGAGAATGGGCGCGCCAGGGCTTCCAGCCTCTGCAAACGAACTCCAGACGTGTGCGCCCCCTTGTGCATCTGGCTAACGTGGGACCTGGGGAACCGAGCCTCGAACCGGGGTCCTTAGGCTTCACAGGCAAGCGCTTAACCGCTAAGCCATCTCTCAAGCCCTATTTACTTATTTTTAAAATAGTTTTTGAGAAAGGGTCTCATGTAGCCCAGACGGCCCTTGAACTCACTATGTAGCTAAGGATGCCCTTGAACTCCTGATCTTCTTGCCTCTACTTTGCAAGTGCCTGGTTTATGTGGTATTGGAGATTTGAACGTGGGGCCTCATGCATGCTAGGCAAACACTTGACCCACTGAGCCACTTCTTCAGCAGGCCTCCTAATTTTTTTTTTTTTTTTTTAAATATCACCTGTTCTTCAATCTCATTTTCCCCTCATGGCTCAGTAAGTTATCACCACATCACCCATAGTAAGCAATGTTTGTTGGAAGAGACAAATTAGGTGCCCAAATGGATTTATGACACCTTTTCCTCCCAGGGAGCAAATATTTGACTGACTGATGTTTTCCATATGTATGAGGTATTATTGTACACCAGCCATGACCTCTGAGAGGAAGCAGAATTTTGCTGAAATGAGCACTCCACGTGTTAGACTCATTTGTCACTCCGTGCCTCACTCCCTCCCACCACCAAACCACATAGGACACACGCGTGTTTATTGGCTGAGTGATTTTCCAGATAGGCTCAGCTCCCCAAGATTCGAAGCCTCATTTGTTTGTTGGAGGTGGGGTGGGAATTAGTGACCTGATGGAAGTCATTCACTGGACAAGTCATTGTTCTAAACAAGCAACAATTATCCTAGGGTATGTGTGGTACAGTGTGAGATGTGGTGTGTGTGTGTGTGTGTGTGTGTGTGTATGCGCCCGCGTGCACAAAAGTCATAGGAGAATGTCGGCTGCCTTCCTCTGTCACTCACTGGTGTATTTCCTTGGGATGTAGTCTCTCCCTTAAGCTGGAAGTACTGCTTTTGGTCAGTGAGCCTTGGTGATCCTGATCTTCTGGTCTCTGCTCCCTACAGGACTAGGGTTACAGACGTGCATGGGCCCGGGGCCAGTTGTTCGTGTGGGTGCTGGGGAACTGAACTTGGACCTTCTCAGGTCCTCTTGGGCCTTCATACCTAAGCAATAAGTATTCTTATCCACTGAGCCAAATTAGAGTGTAAAAATTACAGACTCAGGCTGGAGAAATGGCTTAGCAGTTAAGGCGCTTGCCTGCAAAGCCAAAGGACCCAGGTTCATTTCCCCAGGACCCACGTAAGCCAGATGCACAAGGTAGCACACTTGTCTGGAGTTCATTTGCAGTAGCCAGAGGCCCTGGTACGCCCATTCTTTGTATCAGCTTCTTTCTTTCTCTGTCAAATAGATGAATAAAAACAAAAACCAAAAAAAAAAAAAAAAAAAAAAAAAGACTCCATAAAGTACCTTTTCAACATAGGAAAGGCTTATTGTATGTATAGAGGCTTTTGCTCTAAATCATTAGATTGGTGGGTTGTTTAATCTTCAAAAAGAGACTAGAACCCACTCATGACCTTTATATACTGCCAGAAAGGCTTTCTACACGGAGAGCAGCTCACATTGATCTCTTTGGAGAAGAAAGCATTGTAGCCTTGCTTTTATATATGCTAGAAGTTGCTAGAAATAGTGAACAAATTAACAAGGCCGAAGACGGTTTCGGTGTTCTGACAGTCTTACCTGTTAACTAACTACAGACACGTGCACATGAACAGTAGTGCTATTGAGTTGTCCTGCAGTGGAATTCAGGTTGTGATGTGGAGACGTAGTTATGATATGAAGATGCATTTATGTTATGGAGATAGAGTTATGACCCTACACAGAGCCATCTCTAGAAGATAGTCGTACTTGACTTTAGAAATGAACACTCACTATATTTGTTGGCATGATAGCCAGCTTGCATTCAATTTTTTGTTATGACAGATTTGCATACATATACACATGTACACATGAGTGTATATGTATATACACACACACATATACATATATGTAACATATATACTTATGTGTTAGTAACGTTAACTATAAGAACAATTTTCCCAACAATTCACATAGTTCTTAAGAACTTACAGTAAAAGGACTTGCTCAGAGCTGATTGACGATGGTCGAGCAAGGCATTGGAATCTGTCACCCTTGCATGACTCTTAAGTCCATCCCATTCAAGGACTCGTGGCCTTTGAAATGTTATGTAGGCTTATTTATGATGTGTGTGTGTTTTTTCTCCTGTCAGTGCTGTGACCAAAGCATAAACGTGACTTGATTTACTTGCTCACTGGTTTTCACGTACAAGACTAGTTACAAGATAGACTGGCCCTCAGGCATCTCTTCTACTCCTTGTCTTAGCTGGGAATTTAACTGTGGTCACCACCTTCTTTCTTTTTGATATCTAGACCAAGATGCTGCCCACGCCTTCTAAATTTCATTACATCTTCAATCTTCGAGATCTTTCCAGAATTTGGCAAGGAATGCTGACCATCAAAGCCGAGGAGTGTGAATCGATTCCTGTGCTCATGTCACTGTTCAAACACGAATGCAACAGAGTGATTGCAGACAGGTGCGCACGGCAGCGCGTGGGCCGTAATGAGTGACAGCGGAAGGCCACGTTCCTAGATTCATTCATTTTACCTTCTATCTACCATCCATCTATCATCTCTCTGTCTGTCTGTCTGTCTGTCATCTATGCAGAGAGAAAAAGAGACAGACAGAGAAAGAGAATGGGCACTCCAGGGCCTCTAGCCACTTCAAAACGAGCTCGAAGCAGACGCACCACATTGTGTATCTGTGCATTTATGTGGGTACTGGGGAATCGAACCCGGGTCCTTGGGCTTTGACTGCTGAGCCATCTCCGTAGCCCCTGGATTGATTCTTGCCTTTTTTTTCTTTTCACTCAAGTGTGGGTGGCGTTTGACACTTGCCAGTCACCTTAAAAAAAAGGCTGTGCCAAGTCACACAAGTACAACGGCCGTAAGTCCATCTTTATGAGTCACCACACCATCGGAGCTGATAACAGCAGCAAATTTTAGTTGTTGCATAAGTTCTAAAAATGGTGACCTCTTTGTAGAAATCCCATTTCAACCCACTAAAATTAAATGCAGTCATCCTCCTGAGCTCCAGCTTCATCCGTAATCTGTAGACCACCACGTCAGTCTCCTGGAGTTGTAAAGTGTGTTGTGTGGTAACTCAGGCGTAGGTGGGATTCCTCCCATGTTGACCCCCTTCCTCCCGTCATCTCTCTGTGACATTGTAAGTCTGGGAAAGACCTTCATATACTGTGTGTAAACCCAGAATGAGGACACATGCCTGTTTCTGACTGTCACATCTGCCTTCCTATAGTAGGTCTTAGACACCATTGAGTCCATCTTGGCCAAGCACAGAATGTAGCATTTCCCTCTCCTGAGGTGAGGAAGGTGCAGGTTTGGGATGAGTGACCACACTGGGTTAGCAAAGAGACTTGCAGGACTGGAAAGATGGTTCAATGGTTAAAGGTACTTTCTTGAAAAACCTGAATGGCACAGGTTTGATTCCTCAGTGCCCATGTAAAGCCAGACACACGAAGTGGCCTATGAATCTGGAGTTTATAGGCCCTGGTGCACCAACTCTCTCTCTAAATGAATATTTTTTAAAAGCTTGCTTAGCGGGCTGGAGAGATGACTTCGTGGTTAAGGTGCTTGCCTGTGAAGCCTAAGGGCCCAGGTTCAATTCCCCAGGACCCACATAAGCCCGATCGATGTACCTGGTATTGCATACATCTGAAGTTCATTTGCAGTGGTTAGAGGCCCTGGTGTGCCCATTCTCTCTCTCCTTCCCTCCCTCTCTTCCTCTCTCTCTTCAATAAATGAAAATAAAGAAGCTTGTTTGGAGAAGACACTTTCATGTTCGGTCTTCTCATAAGTGCCTTTCTGTTCAGGTTTATAACCTCTGAAGATGAGCAGTGGTTTAATCTCCAACTCAATCGTGCTGTTGAAGAAAACATCAGCTCGGACATAGCGTCGTGCATTCTTCCCGAACCGTACTTTGTGGATTTTCTCCGTGACATGCCCGAACCTACTGGGGATGAACCCGAAGACACGCTCTTTGAAGTGCCCAAAGTCTACGAAATGGTATTTGTCACCATCTCTTTAGAGTCTTCCCAACCACTCAGACCATGAGAGCTTTCGCTGTACCTGAGTCCCATGGGTAGATGCTGGACCTTCTAGATTATTTATGGGCACATGTCAAGTAAGCTAGTCCCTTTAAAACATTTCAGAAACAGGCTGGAGAGATGGCTTAGCGGTGAAGGCGCTTGCCTACGAAGCTAAAGGACTTTGGTTCAATTCCCCAGGACCCACGTAAGCCATATACACAAGGTGGCACATGCATCTGGAGTTTGTTTGCAGTGGCTGGAGGCCCTGGCACACCCTCTTTCCCTCTCTCAAATAAATAAATAATTTAAAAATATTAAAAAAAAAACATTTCAGAAACAGTTAGAGAGATGGATTGTTGAGTAAAACATTTTCTGTGAAAGTGTAAGGGCAGAGTTTGGATCCTCAGATCCCAAATAAATGCTGGGTGGCTATGGCGGTCACTTGCTATCCCAGCACGCAGAAGGCAGACTCAGGGGATCCTAGGACAAGCTGGTTAGTTAGACTGGCCAAATCCATGAGCTTTGGATTCAAGAGAGATACCCTGCTTCAGGAAAAAAAAAAAAAAAAAAAAAGTGGAGCAGAAAACCTAATGTCAACCTCTGGCCTACACGTGCACATACACGTGCCCACTCACACGCATGGGAACATACACGCACACACATTCAACAGAAATTTAGGACAGTATCATTCAGGTCAGAAATTTTAAAAAATCCTTACTGTCACCACTTTGTTCAATATTACTCTAAAAATTGTAGGCAACTCAACCAAGTGATGAAAATAGTTTATTAATACAAAATAGGAAAAAGCCTCAAATTGCTGATAGATATGTACAGAGGATTTTAAATCCAGGCAAATTGACAAGTAAGTTTAACTATCCTACTAAAGGAAATGTTTTTGTTTATGAGGGGCCAGGTGTGAATATGAACATGCCCAGGCCTCTTGCCATTGCAAACAAATACCATCTGGGGAATACAGGTACTGGGGGAATCTAACCTGGGCCAACAGGCTTTGCAAGCAAGCACTTTTAACTGCTTTTACCTAGCCCCCAAATAAAGTTTTATTAAAACACAACCTGGCCAGTTTGTTTTACTTTTTGTCTGTTTTATCATTTGTCTGGGCTGTTTTGCTGTGGAAGGGCAGAGTAGACTAATTGTTAATTGTAACAAAGTAGTGTGGGCCAGGCTAGAGATGTGGCTTAGCAGTTAAGGAGCTTGCCTGAGAAGTCTGAGGCCCCAGGTTCAAGTCTCCAGAACCCACGTAAGCCATATGTACATGGTGGCGCATGCATCTGGAGTTTGTTTGCAGTGGCTAGAGGCCTTGGCATTCCCATTCTCTCCCTCTTCCTCTCTCTCTCTCTCTCTCTCTCTCTCTCTCTCTCTCTCTCTATATATATATATATATATATCATAATGAATAAGTAAATAAATAAATATTTTAAAAAATAACGTGGACCACCAAACCTAAACTATTTTCTCTCTTGCCCTCTATAGAAGGTTTGTCAATCCTTATCAACAATCCCAAGGTAAAAAATGTAATGTGAATGTATTTCATTCAACAACAGCGCTTCCTAGATAATAATGTCTAGTTATTAACATGCCAAAACTTTAGTTGATTGAATGGAAATACATCATTCTTCCTAAATTAATAAACAGGCTTAATGACATTTGAGAGAAGGCCTCAAAAGGATTTGAAAAACAAGATCGGCCACATAACAGGGGTAACTGTAAAGTGCAAATGAAAGCATGAATTAAATGGGAAAGGGTAATTTGCAAAACAAAGCGGGTGGGTTTTTGCTTCAGGAAACAACTTGTGGATTTGGTTGCATAAGCAGTGCACGACTTTTATGTACTTTTTTAAAAAAGCTATAAAGCTGACTGAACACAAAGAAGGATCATTTGCTTCATGGCAAATGATTCGTATGGATAAGACCTCTCGTGCAAAGAAAAATACCAGGAAGGACTTTGTGCTGGGAGCCATGTGAGGCGGTCAAGACTGGCCTCTGTGGGAGGAAATGACCAGGAATAAGCTGACATATGACAGGTGTCTAGGTTCAAAGCGGTGTTCTTTTTTTTATTTTTTAAAAATTTATTTATTTGAGAGCGACAGAGAGAGAAAGAGGCAGATAGAAAGAGAGAGAGAATGGGCACGCCAGGGCCTCCAGCCACTGCAGACGAACTCCAGACGCGTGCTTCCCTTGTGCATCTGGCTAACATGGGTCCTGGGGAATACAGCCTTGAACTGGGGTCTTTAGGCTTCACAGGCAAGCGCTTAACCGCTAAGCCATCTCTCCAGCCCCAAAGCGGTATTCTTTAATGATGACTTTTGTGCGTCTTTACTGCTGAGATGATAAAGAACATACTTGGATCTTAAAAATTATTTTTTTCTCTCCTGTAGGTACCATCCTTTGAGTTTCTGGCAGAGAAACTTCAGTTTTACCAGAGGCAGTTCAATGAGATTATCAGAGGAACGTCTCTTGACCTGGTGTTTTTCAAGGACGCGATGACTCATCTCATTAAGGTTCTCACTGTTGACTCTTCCCTGGTAGAAACAGATAGCATTGAAGCATAGTATGTGTTTCATGGGTAAACTTGCTGTGAGGGGATGGACAGCTCCTAGGAGGTGGCCCCGAGGGGCGGGGTGGGGGGACCACTGTCCTGTCGTGGGTTGGGCTGGCTTGTTTTCTGTCTCAGATAACAAAGGCTTACTTGGATCCAGCTGTCAGCAGCCAACGTTTTCCAAGGGCAAATAGATTTGTTTTTTTTAAACGCACAGAGCACTTGGCATGCTGAGTCAGAGTGCCAACTTTTACTTAGTGAAAAGGAAACTAGAGAACTCTGGGAGGAAATGTCTCTTGCTGGGATTAGGCCTTGCTGCCCCGTGGAGGTAAAGATGATGCCGTCCAGCGTGTGAGCTCTGTGACGGGAGGAACTTATGGACAAACACGCAGGGGTACAGGCCACGTGGGGAAAATGAAAGCCATTTAGAAGGAGCACCCCACAAAAGATCATGGTGTGATGCAACCCTGAGAGCTCTAGGACACACTGCTCTCTTCTACCCTTGGTTGGCTGAAACGCAGTTCTCCCAGGAAGCCATGACTGGGTGGATGGAGGTTTGCTGAAGAGGAGACAGACGGTGGTGAGTTTCTCCATGTCTCAAGGTTTCCACACCATGCACACGTTCCGTAGGCAATCATTAAAACCCACCACGTCGGGGCTAGGGAGATGGCTCAGTTGGTTTACAGGCACAAGGACATGAGCTTGGATCCCTGGCATCCATGTGAAAGCTGGATGTGGTGGAGGCACAGCAGTGATCCCATCACCGGGGAGGCAGAGACAGGAGGATCCCTGGGGCGAGCTGACTAGCTGGTGTAGCCAGATTGATCTCCAAATTCAACAAGAGACCCTGTCTCCAAAAATAAGGTGCACGGTGATTGAGGAAGACACCTGATGCCGACCTCTGGCTTCCACATGCACATATGCATGCACTGCACACACGCATGCCCATGCACACATCAGTATGCACACGTGCATGCAAATCACACACATATGCGTGATTAAAAAGAAAAGCCCACTCGCCACAATGAGGACTTTGGACCTGAGACTCTAAGTGAAAAACCACGTAAGTGGATGACACAGTTTGAAATATGTGAGTACGGGCTGGAGACATGGTTTAGTGGTTAAAGAGCTTGCCTGTGAAGTCTTCAGGAGCCACGTTTGATTCCCCAGGACCCACGTAAGCCAGCTGCTTAGGGTGGCACATGCATCTGAAGTTCGTTTGCAGTGGCTAGAGGCCCTGGTGTGCCCAATCTCTCTCTTTCTCATAAATAGATAAATAAATAAAATATTTTTTAAAAAACATGACAGAATGATATATAAACATGTCATTGCTGATTTGCCACCTGTAGAACATGCATTAAAAAGCTGTTATTCTTAGTGATGATAATAGATTTAGTGATTCATCTAGAATCTTCCTAGTCAGATCCATTAACATAAAACACAGCTTTTGAGCCATGGCTTCACGTGGTCTGAGTAAGACTCCATTTGAGTCTTACCTTGACTGAGGACGTTAGTCACAGAAGAGCAACATAAAACTGAAGGCTGGTTTGTTTAACCTCTTTCCATAAGTCTTCCCCTCATCCCTACTGTTTTGTAGGTTTGGGATTTTGTAAAAAAAGTTTCTGTGTAGCTGGGTGTGGTGGCGCATGCCTTTAATCCCAGCACTCGGGAGGCAGAGGTAGCAGGATCGTTGGGAGTTTGAGGCCACCCTGAGACTCCATAGTGAATTTCAGGTCAGCTTGGACCTGAGTGAGATCCTACCTTGAAAAAACAAAACAAAACAAACAAACAAACAAACAAACAAACAAAAACTTTATGGCAGAGATAAGTCAGAGGCAGTGTTTGTTGTACAGATGAGTGCTTCTATGACTCTTTGTAATAACGGATAATAACCTGTCTTTTCTCATGTCTGCTGCAGATTGGAAAACCCAGCAGCAGCAGCATCCATTGAATCTAAAAGTAACAAAGGCTACCCTACACACACACACACACACACACACACACACACACACACAATAGTGGCATAGAATATAGCAAAACCAGTTAGTACTGCTGTTCTGTATACTACAAACAGAGGTGGTCAAAGATACTGAATTAAATAAAACTAGTATGAAACTTTAATTTTTTTTTTTTGTTTTGTTTTTTGAGGTAAGGTCTCACTCTAGCCCAGGCTGACCTGGAATTCACTATGTAGTCTCAGGGTGGTTTCGAACTCACGGCGATCCTCCTACCTCTGCCTCTCAAATGCTGGGATTAAAGGCGTGCGCCACCACGCCTGGCTGAAACTTTAATTTTAAAATTCCAAGATTTCACGCAAAAACTGTAAGGTAGTCTAGAAACGTGGTCAAACTGTGGACCCTTTCAGTGCAAGAAAATGTCAACATTTGCCTACATTTTTCTAACACATAGCCTTTTATTTCAAAACAGATTTCACGAATAATCCGAACTTCCTGTGGGAATGCCTTGCTGGTGGGTGTTGGTGGCTCGGGAAAGCAGAGTCTTTCAAGACTGGCTTCTTTTATTGCTGGGTATCAGATATTCCAGATAACGTTAACTAGGTAAGATGGGATGAAATGTGAAGACAGGTTTTTCATAATTTCCCTGAGGCTGATGTTTACTTAAAAAAAAAAATGTAACACTTTGGTATATTTCTTTCTTTATTTTTTGGTGCATTTCTTTTTAACTAACTTTAAAGTATTATATATATTATGCCTACATATATATATTTATACATGTTTCCATGGAAAATATATGGAAATGTACACAAATCAAGAGTGTCATGAAGTGAATATACTGATGGAGCCAGCCCACCGGCAAAGAATTAAAATATTACTGCTTTTTTAACTTCTTTCTTTTTGTTTTTTGTTTTTTTCTAGGTAGGGTCTCGCTGTAGCTCAGGCTGACCTGGAATTCACTATGGAGCCTCAGGGTGGCCTTGAACTCATGGCGGTCCTCCTACCTCCGCCTCCCGAGGGCTGGGATTAAAGGCGTGCGCCACCACGCCCGGCTGTGTGCTTTCCCTGAACCATCTCTCTCATCATACTCCCACAGTTAACTGAGTTCCAACCCCTGAGTCCATCGAGTAGTTTTGCCTAGTTTTGGACTGTTCTCTCTGTTGACTCTTACAGGTCCTGCTCTTTTGTATTGCGTTTCTTTTATCTTAAATACTTTCATTTATTCATTGGAGCCAGAGCCCAGGCATGGGTGCGCCAGGGCCTCCAGCTGCTGTAGGCAAACTGCGGACACATGTGCCACTTCGTGCACGGGGCTTTACGTGGGCACCGAAGAACCTAACCTGAACCAGTAGTAGTAGGCTTTGCAAGCTGTCTGCCCAGCCACTGCTGTCACTTTTCTCTTCCTGCACTGTGCCTGTGGGGGTCACCCGTGATACCCCGTAGAGCGGTGCCTTGCCCACTCTTACTGTGCGGGACGTTCCCACGTGCTTTCTCTCATGTTGTCTCCGTTTACTTAGCTGCTGCAGTGTTCACGAATGCTTACTCTGTGACAAATGGTACTGCAGGAAATGTCCTTGTACATGTCTGAGAATACTTCTAGGGGGAAAATTTCTATATGGAGAGCACCCATGCATTTAGCTTTAGTACAGCCGAGGTGAAAGTTCCAGAAGGTGGCTGTCTGTGTCCACACCTCTGCCCACAGCCCACGAGTCTCTTGCTCCTCTCCGGTGTCTACCTGTTGCTCTGGCTGTGTCTTTTCCATTTGGGAATTCTGGCAAGAGTGTTAGGGCATTTCTCTCTCTCTCTTTCTCTCCCTCTCTCTCTCTTTTCATGATAGGTTCTCGCTGTAGTCCAGGCTGACCTGGAACTCACTATGTAGTCTCAGGGTGGCCTTGAACTCACATCCATCCTCCTACCTCTGCCTCCCGAGTGCTACGTTTTAAAGGCCTGTGTCACCACGTCCCGACTGCTTAGGGTATTTCATTGAGTTTCAGCTAACATTGTGCACACGGTGACTAATGCTGACCCCTTTTTTGTCTCTCACTGGCCATTTAGATAAGCTCTCTTGTGAAATATTTGCCCAAGACTTTTGCTCATTTTAAAAAATTGGGTTGTCATGCTTTTTTTCCTCTCTTATTGATGGGTAGAAACTCTTTCTGGATGCAATTGGAATAAAAGTCCTCTAGTTAGCATGTGCATTTCATATCTCTTCCCCAGATATTGCCCTGCTGCTTCTTATGAAGCTGAATTCATCACCGTTTTTTTTTCCCTATAGGTTTCCTGCTCTTAGTAGTTTAAAAATCTCTGTTCACCTCACACTCACAGAGGTCCTCCTCCATGACTCCTTCACATTTACAACTTAGAGCTAGTTCCAACCCACCCAGAATTCATTCTCTCATAAAGTCTGAAGAGGAGTAGAGGTTATTATTTTCTATATGCATATGCAAATTGTCTGGCTGCAGTTATAAAATCTCCTCTGCCTGCCACTCACATTGTCATTTTTAAGAAATAATATTTTTGTTTATTTATTTGTAAGGGGAAAGAGAAAGAATGAGAATGGGCATGCCAGAGCCTCCAGCCTCTGCAAATGAACTCCAGACACATGTGCCACTTGTGCATCTGGCTTTACATGGGTTCTGGGGAATTGAACTCAGGTCCTTAGGCTTTGCAGGAAACTGCCTTAACTGCTGAGCCAGCCCTATGTTGTCATTTTTGTTATAAACCATCTGATCATGAATGAGACTGTAGTTAAAACCATAGGTTTATTTACCCATCTTTGCACCTTTACCCACTGTTTTAGCTTTGGTAACTCTTTCATAATGCATGATATATAGCATGTATGATGTATCGTAGATGATATGTATGTAGATAGATAAATCTTTAACTTTGTTGTTCTTCAAGATTGTCTTTACTATTTAATTCTTTTCTTTACATGTGAATTTCACATCACTTTACCAATTTATAAACATGTGCACACATGCTGTGGAGGAAATAGATAAATCAACATTTTACTACATAACAGTTTTCAAGAACATTTTAAAAACTATAAAATAGGGCTGGAGAGATGGCTTAGCGGTTAAGCGCTTGCCTGTGAAGCCTATGGACCCCGGTTCGAGGCTCGGTTCCCCAGGTCCCACGTTAGCCAGATGCACAAGGGGGCGCACGCGTCTGGAGTTTGTTTGCAGAGGCTGGAGGCCCTGGCACGCCCATTCTCTCTCTCTCTCTCTCCCTCTATCTGTCTTTCTCTCTGTGTCTGTCGCTCTCAAATAAATAAATAAATTAAAAAAAACTATAAAATATCAGATACCTAGAGTTTGAATCATTAAGGTTAAATTAAAAAAAAAAAAAAGGAAATGGGCTGGAGAGATGGCTCAACAGTTAAGGCCCTTGCCTGAAAGGCCTCATGACCTGGGTTCAGTTCCCAGGTACCTACAAAAAGCTCAATGCACAAAGTAGCACATGTGTTTGGAGTTCATTTGCAGTGGCAGGAGGTCCTGGCACATGCTTTCTCTCTCTCTCTCTCTCTCTGTGTACTTGAAAATAAATAAAAAATGTTAAATAATTAAAAACCAAGAGGGTTCCCACCTTAATAAATATACTTCTGACTTCTCTTGAAAAACTCGGAAGACTCGGCAACCCCGGGCCTGGGTTCCTGGGTGGAGCCGTGCAGCCGCCGTCTCCTTGAACCAGCGACTGGGTGCTTGCGTGTGCAGGTTGGGAGCTGACACGGGAGGGTCCTTCTCGGTTTCTCTCCACCTTCCTCTTTGAGACAGGGTCTCTCACTAATCCTGGGGCTCACCAATTAGGCTAAACTGTCCGATGAGCCCCTGGGCACTAGGATTACAGGTACCCACCAGCATGCCCTACATCTCCCGCAAACGGGGAGGGCAGGAAGCAGCAGAGTCTGTGGAAAATCTGCTTCCTGTAAATCACTCAGCTGTACCGTGCTCTCTAGTTCTCGTGTCCATTGCTGTGCATGCGCGTGTAATAGGTGTGACATGACGCGTGCGCGCGTGGCGTGTGCCCATGTGCGCCTGTGCCTGCCCACGGAGGCCAGGGCGGAGCACGTGGTGTCCTCCTCCATTGCTCATGCTCCTGTTTTCTTGAGCCAGAATCTCTTCGCTGCTCTCCAAGCTTGGCTGGTCCGGTGAGCCCCGGCGGTTCGCGGGCCTCTGCTCGCCACAGGCCTGGGGTCTGCGCGGTCATGCTGAGCTACTTGCATGGGTGTAGAGAACCAACTTGGTGGTCGCAGACCCTCTCTGGCCCTTATGCTTTTGCAGGAAGTACTTTTAACAGCTGAACCATCTCTCCAGTCCCATGCCCAGCAGTTTTTAAAATGGATTCTGAACTCAAGTCCCCATGCGTGTAAGACAGGTGCTTTACCCACTGGCCCACGGCTCCATCCATAACAGACTGTCTTTTTTAAGGATAGGAAGGAGGGCTTTGTTTATTTTTATTTATTAATTTGAGAGAGAGAGAGAGAGAGAATATGGGTGCACCAGCACCTCCAGGCACTGCAAACGAACTCCAGATACATGCACCACCTTGTGCATCTGGCAAACGTAGGTCCTGGGGAATCAAGCCTCAAACTGGGGTCCTTAGGCTTCACAGGCAAGTGTTTAACTGCTAAGCCATCTCTCCAGCCTATAACAAACTATTTTTTTTTAAATATTTTACTTTATTTTTCTAGAATGAGAGAGAGAGAGAATTGGCTTTCCGGGGCCTCAGCCACTACTATTGAACTCCAGACGTTTGCACCACCTAGTGGCTATGTGTGACCTTGCACTTCTCTCTCCTTTGTGCTTTTTATCTGGCTTGTGTGGGATCTGGAGAGTCAAACATAGGTCCTGAGACTTCACAGGCAAGCACCTTAAACTCTAAGCCATCTCTCCAGCCCAAGAAACTATTTAAATTTTTTTTGTTTGTTTTTTTAAAGGTAGAGTCTCACTCTAGCCCAGGACGACCTAGAATTCACTATGTAGTCTCAGAGTAGCCTTGAACTCACAGCGATCCTCCTCCTACCTCTGCCTCCTGAGTATTAAAAAATGTGCACTATCATACAGACTCATTACAATTTTTTAAAAATATTTTTATTTGCAAGTGGAGAGAGATAGAGAAAAGAGAGAGAGAGAAATACTAAGGCTTCTTGTCACTGCAATTGAACCTGACACTGGGGAGTTGAACCTGGGTCCTTAGGCTTCTCAGGTAAGTGCCTTAACCACTAAGCCATCCCTCCAGCCCTCATTCCATTCTTTCAATCTTTGTGTCCATGTGCGTGTGTGTGCTTGCCACAGTGCATGTATGGCGGACTGAGGACAGTCTTACTCTCCGTCTCGCTTGAAGCAGAGTCTCTTGTGCGTCACCACACCCAGCTCAGAGCAGGGCTGTGGACCCAGGTCTTTCTGATTTCAGGATCTTCATCAGACCCTGTGGCTGCCCCTAGCTCCCCACTCCTTGTTCTGTCAACGCCCCCTTCTATAACGAGCTCTCTCCATTGCCCTTGTCGTCAAATACTTCAGAAAATGGCTGCTTCATTTATTATTATTTCGTTCTGGTTTTTCTTTTTATAAAAAAAAATTTAAATTTTGCTTACTTTTATTTATTTGAGAGCAACATACACAGAGAGAAAGAGGCAGATAGAGAGAGAGAGAATGGGCGCGCCAAGGCCTCCAGCCACTGCAGACAAACTCCAGACGCGTGCGCCCCCTTGTGCATCTGGCTAACGTGGGTCCTGGGGAATCGAGCCTCGAACTGGGGTCCTTAGGCTTCACAGGCAAGTGCTCAACCGCTAAGGCATCTCTCCAGCCCTATTTCTGGTTTTTCCGAGGTAAGATCCCACCGTAGCCTAAGGTTGACCTGGAATCTACTCTGCAGTCTCAGGGTGGCCTCGAACTCTCAGCTCTCCTCCTACCTCTGCCTCCCAAGTGCTGGGATTAAAGGAGTGCGCCACCACGCATGGCTTGCTTTATTGTTGTATCTCACAATCTCCACTTGAAGATAATGGAACAGAAGAGAAAAATGGAACAACAAAGCAAGATCTTCTTCCCTGGTGGCCCTCTTGTTATGGTATTTCTGTTACCTGTGCCAAATTGCATAATGGATCTGTTTCCACAGGCTAGCTACTTGAGTTTGGTGACCATGTATAATTTATCACTCATTTTATTCATAATTTATTGTGACTCATCCAGATTTCAGCTCAGTTTTAGAAATTAGGCATTCATTCATGTGGGCGGCATCTGTTGGTAAGGACTGTTGGATCGCGGGGGGTTAAGAGTTCATCTTCCTGTTCTCGTGACTCTGGATGGATTGTTTCTGGTAAATTCCCCACTTGTCACCTCTCAAGTGAGATGCAGTGTGCTTGTTTTCCACAGCAGCATGGAGCTCTTCAGCTCTCACCCCATCACAGTTTTGGCTCCACTTATCACAGGTGAATGCTATGTCTTGAGATAAATTGTGACTATATATTTTAAAAAAACCACTTAGGGGCAGGGGAGATTGTTCAGTGGTTACCCGTGTAAAGCCAGATGCACAAAGCAGTACTCATAAATAAATAAAAGTATTAAAAAATTAAATATTTTATTTATTTGAGTGTGACAGCCAGAGAAAGAGGCAGGGGGCGGGAGGGGGGAATGGGTGCACCAGGGCCTCCAGCCACTGCAAACGAACTCCAGATGCATATGCCACCTTGTGCATCTGGCTTATGTGGGTCCTGGGGAATTGAGCCTCGAACCGGGGTCCTTAGGCTTCACAGGCAAGTGCTTACCTGCTAAGCCATCTCTCCAGCCCAAAAGTATTAATTTTTTAAAATTAATTTATTTGCAAGGAGAGAAAAGAGAGAAAGTGAATGGGCATGCCAGGTCCTCCCGCCACTGCAAACAGCCTCCAGATGCATGTGCCAATTTGTGCATCTGACTTTATGTGAGTACTCAGAAATTGAGCCCAGGTCATTAGGCTTTGCAGGCAAGTGCTTTAACTGCTGAGCTACCTCTCCAGCCCAATAAAGTATTTAAAAAATATTTTTATTTCTTTATTTGCAAGGAAGGAGAGAGAGAGAGAAAGAGACAGAGAGAGAGAGAGAAAGAGAGAGGAGAGAGACAGAGAGAATAGGGCCTCCATTTGCTGCAAGTGGGGCCCAACATGCATGTGCCACTTTGTGCATGTGGCCTTATGTGGGTCCTGGGGAATCAAACTCAGACCATTAGGCTCTGCAGGCAGGCACCGTAACCACTGATTCATCTCTCTAGCCCTATTTTTAAAAATTGAGCTGGGCGTGGTAGCGCACGCCTTTAATCCCAGCACTCGGGAGGCAGAGGGAGGAGGATCGCCATGAGTTCGAGGTCAGCCTGGGACTACATAGTGAATTCAAGGTCAGCCTGGGCTAGAGTGAGACCTTACCTCCAAAGACCAAAAAAAGAAAAAAAAAACCAAATAAATAAATGAATAAAAATTGAAATTCCTTGATACTTCCTTTGCAGGTCTTACAACGTGAACAACCTTATAGAGGACTTGAAGGCTTTGTACAAGGTTGCGGGGGCTGAGGGGAAAGGCATCACCTTCATCTTCACGGACAACGAGATCAAGGATGAGGCATTCCTTGAATACCTGAACAACTTGCTCTCTTCCGGGGAGGTGGGTCTCAACCAGGGAGGTGCAGCTCACCTGGCAGAAACGTGGATTCTGTTTGTTTAGGAAAAGCACTGGCTTTACAGAAGTGAGGCCATTTCGCACACATTCTTTTCTTTTTTTAATTTTAATTTATTTATTTGAGAGCGACAGACACAGAGAGAAAGACAGATAGAGGGAGAGAGAGAGAATGGACACGCCAGGGCTTCCAGCCTCTGCAAACGAACTCCAGACGCGTGCGCCCCCTTGTGCATCTGGCTAACGTGGGACCTGGGGAACTGGGCCTCGAACTGGGGTCCTTAGGCTTCACAGGCAAGCGCTTAACCGCTAAGCCATCTCTCCAGCTCATCGCACACATTCTTTTATTTATTTATTTTTATTTGAGACAGAGAAGGAGGGAGGGAGAGAGATAGAGATAGAGAGAGAGAGAATGGGCACGCCAGGGCCTCCAGCCCCTGCAAATGGACTCCAGATGCGTGTGCCCCCTTGTGCATCTGGCTTACTTGGGTCCTAGGGAATCGAACCTGGGTCCTTTAGCTTCATAGGCAAGCGCCTTAACCGCTAAGCCATCCCTCCAGTCCTCTGCATGCATTCCTGATTGAGAAATGAGGGTCAACATGTGAGATTTAGTAGCTCTCATTTTTTGTTGTTTTTGTTTTTGTATTTGTATGTGTGAACTGAAGAATGCCTACCTCCAGACTTTCTTTGTGCCATCTTTAAATACAGGCCCCTACTGGCCTGTTTGCTCTTTAGTTCGGCCCCGCATTTTGTGGGAAGCAGAGTCCCTGTCTGCCTGTTTACTAGCCGGGAGTTTGGAATGGTTGGAAGGACTGCGTGGGTGCCTGGGCCACTGCTTTGGGTATTACTGCTATCAGCACTCCCGCGACCACCCACCTTCGCCGCTTCACTAGAAGCACCAAAGGGCCCAGCCTTTGTCGTTCTCATGGCCAAGGGTACTGGAACAGCTTGGTAAGGACATTGGCCTCCATCAGTAAAGATGATGAGTCCAAAACCAGGCACAGTGACGCACGCCTTTATTCCCGGCACTCGGGAGGCAGAGGTAGGGGGGATCACTGTGAGTTCGAGGCTACCCTGAGACTCCATGGTGAATCCCAGGTCAGCCTGGGCTAGAGTGACACCCCACCAGGACAAATAAAAGAAGAGGGGTCTAGATGAACCCACAGGTGAGCATCCAGCACTCTCATGGAGGGCCCCTCACTGTGCGGCAGCGCCCCCTTTGGGATGACGTGCGCAGCACCTTGGGGAGGCCTGTCGGCGAGGGTCCGCGCTTGTAGGACTTAACACTGCTGGCCTGTTCCTCACAGATCTCCAATTTGTTTGCCCGAGACGAGATGGACGAAATCACCCAGGGCCTGATATCGGTCATGAAGAAGGAGCTGCCTCGCCACCCCCCGACCTTCGATAACCTGTATGAGTACTTCATCTCAAGGTCCAGGAGGAACTTGCACGTGGTTCTCTGCTTTTCCCCAGTGAGTCCGGCTGTCTTCATCTAGGAGGAGTCACTTCTTCAGACTGAGTTTAGGGGCTGGAGAGATGGCCTGGCAGTTAAGGCACTTGGCCTGCGAAGCCTAAGGACCCAGGTTCGATTCCCCAGTACCCATGCAAAGCCAGACGCAGCAGGTGACACAGGCATCTGGAGTTTGTTTGCAGTGACTGGAGGCCCTGACACACCCATTTTCTCTGTCTGCCTCTTTCTCTCTCTCAAATAAATAAGTAAAATATTTTTAAAGTGAGTTTACACAGATTACCTTCTCTGGTGAGATATCCCTCTTAGAATATTCATAGGATCAGAATTCATATTATCAGAATATGACTTTTTGATGATCATCCTGGGGAATGAGATTTTTGGTTAGTCGAGATCAGTGAAACAACTAATTTTAATTCAATGAGACAACTATTTTTTTTCTTTTTTTTAGCAAAAATCATACCAGAGGGCTGGAGAGATGGCTTTGCAGCTAAGGCACTTGCTTGCGAAGCCTAAGGACCCAGGGTCTATTTCCCCAGTATCCACGTAACCCAGAGGCACAAGGTGGTACATGTGTCTGGAGTTCATTTACAGTGGCTAGAGGCCCTGGCACACCTATTTCCTCTCTCTCTCTCTGTCTCTCTCAAATAAATAAATTAAAAATATCACACCAGAGAAGTAATCTATGTAATTTTCATATTGATCCTATCAACACTTTGATATGGATGGTGGATGAGGTTAAAAGAGAGAGAGGGAAGGAGAGACAGAGAGAGAGAGAGAGAGAGAGAGAGAGAGAGAGAGAGAGAGAGAGAGAGAGAGATCAAAACAAGAGGGACTAAGTGGGAAGCAGGAAGGGCTCAGTGGAATGGGAGTAGGGAGAACAGGCCAAAGGAGGTAATGGGAAGGGATTATGATCAATTTATAGTATGTTCATATATGAGAAAAACTCCATAAGAAGTGTAATAAGGCCTGGGGAAATGGCTCAGCATTTAAAGGTACTTGCTTGCAAAACCTGACAGCCTTGGCTCAGTTCCCCAGTACCCATGTAAAGCCAGATGCACAAAGTGGTACATGCCTCCGGAATTCATTTGCAATGGTGGGAGGCCCTGGCACGCCTATTCTCTTTCTCGGTGTCTGACTCTTTTTCTCTGCCTCTCTCACTCAAATAAATAAAAATACATTTTTTTTCAAGTCTAATAAAAAATGAGACTGCTGGGAGAACCTACTATTGTCATGAATTAACAGGAGAAGTATATTGTTTGAATGACAAGAAGTTTGGTGTTGAAACCTCTCACTCAGCTCTATCTCCAATACAGAAGGACCATGTAGAGCATCCCAGGTGTAGGTTTGAGTTTCAGCCTTCTCGGAATACTGTCCAATAGAGTAGCCTTGAGCCACGTGTGTGGCATTTCAAGTTTTTTTAAAAAAATGTTTTATTTATTTATTTGAGAGAGAGAAAGAGGGGGAGAGAGAGAACGGGCATGCCAAGGCCTCTAGCCACTGCAAGCGAACTCCAGATGAATGTGCCTCTTTGTGCATCTGGCTTACGTGGGTCCCTGGAGAGTTGAACCTGGATTCTTTGGTTTTGGAGGCAAGCGCCCTAACCGCTAAGCCATCTCTCCAGCCCTCAGGTTTTAACTAATTAAAACAAAAGGCCAATTCCTGGGTCAGGTTAGTCCCATTCTGCGTTCCAAAGCACACTTCAGGCAAGTTCTACTGTGTTCTGCTCTCACTCACAAGGCAGTATGCTTCATTCTGATACCATGGTGGTTGGAACTCTTCCTTATAATCAGTTTTTGTCTCTCTACGCTTTTCTCCTCTGCTTCTATCAGCCCTGTAAAATGATGCTGATCTCTGTCCCACCAAAAAAAAAAAAAAAAAAAAAAAAACCTTTTTCAGATATTTGGAGAAAGCTTGTACAGGCTCACCTGAGTTCCTTCACTTGAATAAACGCATCCTCCTTCAGCTCCTGGCACTCAGCACGGTGTCCTGTCCTGGTCCTCTCTCCCCAAGTGTTCCCTTTCGAGCTGGGCATGGGGGCACATGCCTTTAATCCCAGCACTTGGGAGGCAGAGGTCGGAGGATCGCCGTGAGTTCAAGGCCACTCTGAGAATTCCAGGTCAGCCTGGGCTAGAGCCAAAGTCTACCTCAAAAAACCAAATAAATAAATAAATAAAGGAAAGGAAAAGAAAAGTTCTCTTTGGTCAGATTACCACTCTCCTCACAGGATGCTATTCCTAGACTCCCAGCAATGGACTGCACATATGGTGCCAGGGCAGGAAAGACAGAAGGTGATAACCTTCCTTACCTAAACACTGAATGTATTTTTATTTATTAATTTTTGAGAGAGAGAGGCAGATAGAGAGAGAGAGAGAATAGGTGTGCCAGGGCCCCCAGCCACTGAAAACGAACTCCAGACACATGCGCCATCTTGAGCATCTGGCTTACGTGAGTCCTGGGGATTCACACCTGGGTCCTTTGGCTTCGCAGGCGAGCGCCTTTAGCTGCTAAAGCCATCTCTCCAGCCCTAAGCACTGAATTCATGTGTCACTACATTTTTCTTGTGTAAGCTTGGGATGTCAGGCAGGCCGTTGGCCCCAAACATATCCCTCTCTCTTCAGCCAACCTGGTACTCCCTCTGTTTCTGATGCCCTTTGACTTTACCATGAACAGGTTGGTGAGAAGTTTCGTGCCCGCTCCCTGAAGTTCCCCGGCTTGATATCGGGCTGCACGATGGACTGGTTCAGTCGCTGGCCCAAGGAGGCTCTGATCGCCGTGGCCTCCTATTTCCTCTCGGACTACAACATTGTCTGCTCCAGTGAGATCAAAAGACAGGTGGTGGAAACAATGGGCCTGTTTCATGACGTGGTTTCTGAGAACTGTGAAAGTTATTTCCAGAGGTGAGTGATGTTTTGTAAGCTCAACACCTCTACCAAGAGCACAAAGTTCTCTCCGCATAGGGACCAAATGGAATTCCAATGAAAGTTTTCCTGACGTCCCAGCGACACTGGAGTTTTGTTTTCTTCTTGCATTGATTTTCCAGTGATTATGGATTGAGATGATAGCAAATGAATGAGACTTCAAAAATTAACTAGGGCCCACACTTTTAAATGCCTCCTTATCCTCTGACGAGCAGATGCCTAATGAATCACTCTAGCTTAATTTTGTTTTGAAAATGACCTAGCTAATTCATTATAAACTGCTTTAAATCGGCTCCTTGTTTGAATGCAGTGTTTATTTTTTTAGTAAAGAAGTCACTGTATTTAAGTGTCTTTATTGCCTTATGTTAAGGGATCATTTAAGTTTTGTATTTGCATAACTTCGTCTTGTCGGTGCTTTAGCAGCAAATAATTGCAAAACAGGATTTTAATTGGCTATAGGAAAAACACTCACCAAGAACAATGATGGTGCATTCACTCTGTGAAAGCTAGTACCAGTGGTTCAAAAACAGAGTTTTTCTTCCCAGGGCATGATGGCCACTGTGTAAGATTGGCAGGTGGGAATAAAAGGATGCCCACGTGGGCAAGGTCAGTGAGCTCCTCTTTGTCAGGGTTAATGGATGGGTTTCGTGGGGTGCAGAACCTTCTAGAATAGCTATGTCTACTTTTCTTCATAGAGCCTAGATAATACTTTCTTTGATTTTATTTTATTTTTTTTGAGAAAGGACCTTGCCTCAAAATGTTTGCTTAAGCCAGCACTTTTCTTTTCTTTAAAACCATGGCCAGACTGTCCCTCTGAGATAATCATGGATCCTTTTCCAGGCTCTCTGAGAGTCAGAATGTATGAATTATTCCAACTAGGAGGATCTCATTTCTGCTTAGCTTGAATCTCTCCTATGTCTATCATCTGTGAAGATAACTTTTTACTTTCAGACAGCAACAAAAATGTATATATTTACTTTCAAAATTTTGGGGAATATCTCTCAAATTTTTCATATTTCTTTTAGATTGAGGTTTATTACGAATGCTTTATGTAACATTTTAATGATAGTCACAGGGCCCAAAGTCTTCCAAAAAAAAAAAAAAAAAAAGCCTTTGAAAATGTAAAACAATAAACCAGAACTCTAAGGGTAAATGGTAGAAAAGGTAAAAATCACTTTGTAGTATGTGAAGTGGTCTTCTTTGATTTGAGTTTTTTTACTATAAAATTATTCCCCTTGTTTACTTTTGTAGTTAAACATAATTACTGTAATATAGTGCCCAGTGAATAGCAAATTTGGATGTTCTCTTGAGTGTCCTCATGCGAAAATCGGTGTCCAGAGTGGAGACGAGACTTACGTGATGACCTACCCCCTTGGGGTCATGTTCATCCCCTCTCCCAGGGAAGCTGAGCTCTTGCTGGGGAATCGCAGTGACCTCACGGAGGGAGGAGTCTGCAGTGACATGGTGGGAAAGGACATTAGAATGACAGAGGAAGCCATTTTTTATGTTCCATTTTCAGATACCGCCGAAGAGCGCATGTGACTCCCAAATCGTATCTCTCGTTTATAAATGGTTACAAAAACATCTACACTGAGAAGGTAAAATACATCAACGAGCAAGCTGAGCGGATGAACATTGGTAAGAGGAAAGAAATCTTATCTTCTCTAGGGATTCTTTGACGTGATCTCAACATTTTGTTAAATGAGTATTACTCTGTTTAAAAACTAAACACTGGGCTGGAGAGACGGCTCAGCGGTTCAGGCGCTTACCTACAAAGCCTAAGGACCCATGTTCAACTCTCCAGATCCCACGTTAGCCAGATGTACAAAGGTGAAGCAAGCGCAAGGTCTCACATGCCCAGTAGGTGGCGCAAGAGTCTGGAGTTCAATTTGCAATGACTTGAGGCTCTGGAGAGCCAATTCTCTCCCTAAAATAAATTATTATTATTATTTTTTGTTGTTTTTGGAGGTAGGGTCTCACTCTAGCTCAGGCTGACCTGGAATTCACTATGTAGTCTCAGAGTGGCCTCAAACTCATGATGATTCTCCTACCTCTGTCTCCCAGAGTACTGGATTAAAGGCATGCGCCACCATGCCTAGTCTTAAATTTTTTTTTTTAATTAAAAAAACTAAATACTAACTTGTATTGTCTTTTTTTTTTTTTTTAAGCAAGGTCTCATATGCCTGCAACTGGCCTTGAACTCCTGATTCTACGTCTACCTTATAGATGCTGGGATTATAGGAATGTGCCACCATACCTAGCCCAAATACTAAGTTGATTGCTGAAAGTGGGTTATAAGATGCCCTTTTGACCTTTTTTAAAAAAAATATCTGGGCATTTGGGGCATGGTGGCACATGCTTTAATCCTAGCACTCGGGAGGCAGGGGATGGCTGTGAGTTCAAGGCCAGCCTGGGCTTACACAGTGATATCCTTGTCAGCTTGGGCTACAGTGAGACCCTACTTTGAAAAAAAAAAATCTAAAAAAAGAAGAAGAAAAAAAAAATGTCCCCTACAAACAATTTGCAAAGCCAAGAAGACACTGAGTTTCCAAATAAGTTTTCTGGGCAAACTAATCCTATTCAATATGACTTTTCCCTCCTGCTTCCCTCCCTCATTCCCACCCTTCTCTGTTCCCTCTTCTTCCTTCCTCTCTCCCTTCACTTCTCTTCCCTTCTTTATCCCTTTTCCCTACCGCCTTCCTTTCCCCCTGCCACCTCTTTCCCCTCCCCTTCTCCTCTTCACTCTCTGAGAATAAAATAAATGACACTTTTCAGTCAGATAGCTTCCCCCCTCTCCCATTGAAATATGGACAGTATTTTTGCTTCAAAGATTAAGTGTATTTTCCAAGGTTTTTGTCCATAGTTCGCTGTCTTGCGTTTGCTGTATATACTGCATACTCATACCTTATGGGTGGTGAATATTGGATCGATACTTGACGAAGGGCACGCATATGCTCAGCCTGTGCACTTGTATGTCTGTAAAGGCCTTGATAAGCTCATGGAGGCGAGTGAATCTGTCGCTAAGCTCTCGCAGGATCTGGCAGTAAAGGAGAAGGAACTGGCCGTGGCTTCTGTAAAAGCCGATGAAGTGAGTTTGCATGCACTCTGTCACTACCGGGTGTGGGGGACACTTTCCACACTTCAAAAGCATTATCTTAACACTTCATAAACCAACAAGATATATAAACCTACAGATTAAGTCTGGCTAAGACAACTTTCACGAAGACCATTAGCTTCTCTCTTTCTTTCTTTTTTTAAAAGATACTTTTATTTGTTTATTTGCAGTGATAGAGAGAGCGAGAGAACGAGAGAGAGAATAGCCACACCAGAGTCTCTAGCAGCTGCAAATAAACTTGTGTATCTGGCTTTACTTGGCACTGGGGACACTGGGGAATCAAACCAGGGTTGTTGGGCTTTGCAGACCAATGCTTTAACCACTAAGCCACCCCCTCCCCCAGCCCCCATGCTTCTTTCTTTCTTTTTTAAAAAATATTTATTTTTAGAAGGTGGAATGCAGCTGTGAACTGCTCCAAGGAGCTACTTAAAAACCAAACAAACAGGGCTGGAGGGATGGCTTAGCAGTTGAGGCCCTTGTTTGCAAAGACAAAGGACCCAGGTTCGATTCCCCAGGACCCACGTTAGCCAGATGCACAAGGGGACACATGCGTCTGGAGTTCCGTTTGCAGTGGCTGGAGGCCTTGGTGCACCCATTCTCTCTCTCTCCCTCCTTTCTTTGTCAAATAAATAAATAATAAAATATTTAAAACAACAAACAAACTATTCTTATTTATTAATTTGAGAGCAAGAGAGAGAGAGAGAGAGAGAGAGAGAGAGAGAGAAAACAAACACCAGATGTGTGCACCACTTTGTGCATCTGGCTTTACATGGGTCCTGGGGAATCAATGTTGGCCTTCGGGTTTTGCAAGCTAGCGCTTTTAACCCCTGAGCCATCTCTCCAGACCCAAAGAGCTACTTTAATGCCCCTTAAGCATTTAGGCGACCTGGGTGGGAAATACATTTTGCTGTCACTCATGTTTCACAGGATGCTGAATAAGTATTCAGGCCCCCACGCAAATCTGTGTATTTTGCTTAAAGATTTCTTAAGAAATTTTTTTTGTTTATTTTAATTTATTTATTTGAGAGTGACAGAGAGAGAGAGAGAGAGAGAAAGAGACAGATATATGTATATGGAGAGAATGGGCCTGCAGGGCCTTCAGCCACTGCAAACAAACTCCAGACACGTGCGCCCCCTTGTGCATCTGGCTAACGTGGGTCCTGGGGAATGGAGCCTTGAACCGGGGTCCTTAGGCTTCACAGGCAAGTGTTTAACCGCTAAGCCATCTCTCCAGCCCTTGCCTGAAGATTTCTGCTTGCTCTCTTTACTGCACAGGTGTTGGCGGAAGTCACAGTGAGTGCCCAGGCGGCATCCAAAGTGAAGAATGAAGTGCAGGAGGTCAAGGACAAAGCCCAAAAGATCGTGGATGAAATCGACAGTGAGAAAGTGAAGGCCGAGACCAAG